>NW_028230445.1:15691807-15862561 GCF_043228905.1 Azolla caroliniana | reverse complement strand
TAGGACGGTAGGTGGTGTGCCTCGCTGAAGTTGTCTAAACCCTAAAGCTCTGGCTTCCTGTTTGAAAACAAGAAAAAATGATAGGTATATATATGGGTTTTATACTTATAACAAAATTAATGAGTCGGGTTCCTTTTTATAGAGTCAGGCTCCTTTTCACAATGAGTCGGGCGGGCTCCTTCTTTAGTGAGAGGGGCTCCCCAAAAGGAGAACTTATGATGGCACGTTTTTTCGCGTTTTTTTTTATCCACATTGGACGGTGCAGATCGCACATGCCCTCATCTAGCGACATGCACTGTCCTTCTCCGCGATTCCCTCACTTGCCCTAATAATTATTTGGTAGTAGTTTGACACGTTGGTGTGTATACACGTCTAAGTACTACCAAATAATTATGAGGGCAATTGAGGGAATCACGGAGAGGGACAATGCAGGTCGCTAGATCAGGGCGCGTGCGATCTACACCGTCCAATGTGGATAAAGAAAAAGCGCACAAAACACGCCATCATAAGTTCTCTTTTTGGGGAGCCGTCTCATTGAAGAAGGAGCCTGACTCATTGTGAGGAGCCTGACTCATTAGTTAGTGATGAGTATAAAAAGCCATATACCTATCATTTTTGCCTGTTTTCAAATAGGAAGCCATAGGTTTAGGGTTTTAGGCAACTTCAGCGAGGCACACCACCTACTATCCTGCTATTCGTGAGCACTTGTTGTCCTGTTGTCAAGAGGTATGTATCACCAAACTTTGTGGAGGTTATACCTTCGAGTTTTGTGTTTCAAATCATATGTTCGTCGCAACTAGACTCCATATTATTATTGACCTCCACTACATGACAAAGTAAAATTCTTGATAAGATAATATGGAAACATACTTAGAATCTTAAAAGCTTAGCCTATCCGTATCTTACACTCGATCTAGCTGCGTGGAATCAAACCTCAGATTGGCTCTACACAACGACCTTTTATGTTTGTAGTTTCTACAAATATTTGCATCAAAATGTGCAAGTTATAGTGCCACATTAAATACTCAAAATGTTTGCATTCATGGGCTCGTGATAAGGATATGGGCCCTTAAAGACTCGAACATGGATACGAACCCCATACATGATGTGGGGCCAGGTGTTGAAGATATCAAACAATGTACATTCTTGTAATCATTATTGAAGTAAGTATATATTGGGTTTTTCTAATACACATGTCACATTATTGTTGTAGTGGACCCTATATCCCTCTTCAAGTGTGCAAGAGATTGGACAAGTATCAAATGTCGCACATGTATCGTTGGAGATTCATGTAGAAAAGAGGTATGATGGTTTCGCAAATAAGCTGACATGGAGGCTCACTTACAAAAGGCACATGGTATCTGTGCAATACTGCCTCGGGGGCTAAAGATAGAAGAAGAAGAGCAATCGACCTCAATGAGGAGCACAACCATGTCATTCTTCAACCACTACGAAAGACACCGATTAATAAAGTGTTTTTTGTATCCGGAGCTAAAGTATAACAGATCACGTTAATCACACGTGAGGAAGTTGAGGACAAGAGCGATTAAGATCTTCAAAGCCACTCTAAACGCACTTTGAACATCTAAGGAGGCTGATTTCATTGCCCAATTCGTCAATCAAAAGATGGTCAGGTATGACGAGGGGAAGGAGCATAGGATGCCAAAATTGAAGTTGAAGATTGTGGCTACGTCAGAAGCTTATATAAGTATGGTTTATAATTATGTGTGCATCTTATGTGAGTCTAAATCTAGTGTGTGAATGATTATGTGTGAATCTTATGTATAAATTTTAGTGTAAGAATCATGGGCTTCCCATGCCAGAAAATGAGGCTCATGTCGAGATCGATGGTGGTCAAGACTAACTATCAAAATCCACAACCCAACAACCAAGGACGCCTAAAATCCAAAATCCGCAAGAAAAAAGTGGACCCTAGTAAATTGTCGTTCATTAGATCATCTGACACAGATGAGGGTGCAAACATTAGGATTGTCTTTGTTGGTCCTGGGACAATCACAAAAACATGGGATAACACAACAAGAAATAAGTTCACTAGGTATGCCATTATAGTGGGGGCATGAGATCAATAGTTAACTTCATGTTTTTTTTTGTAGTTACTAATCTAGCCAAATAAACATGTTTTAAGTGACTTGATGACGACTAGATCTAGCGGTCTTTTTTATGGAGGTAGAACTATGTTCGTTGTGCACTGTAGGGGAGATGGCATCCACATGGATGATGACCCTCTTCCACTTATGGATAGAGTACTCGCTGCCCCCCGAGATCAACAAGCAGTTTCATATTGTGGATCCACTATTGGTACAATTAGAAGGCCAAAGTGATAAGATAGAAGAGATACTCACTCGAGTCCCTAAACGAGAATATGTCTTCATTCCAATATTGCACTCAAGGCATTGGGTGATTTGTATAAAGATGCGACAGACTCCTACAGGTCTCGATGCCAAGCTGACGAGCCCAATTGTTTTTTGTGATCCACTAAATAATTATCCGACTACTGGCATGATGACATTGGGTGATTTGGCTATACGACATATCTCTAACGCCACACATGACCATTGCATCATCAACAACGAGCGATTCCATGTATTGCATATCCCAACCCAACCTAATGGGACGGATTGTGGGTATTATGTGATGCAAACCATTCGAATGTTGGTTGAGGAGTTCAATCAAGGATTAGAGTTCGATCAATTTGTAAGTATTTATGAGAATTGAATTTGAGCATTTGTTTTTGTAATGGCTTAGGTTGATGGCATCTTGTGGTGTAGGGTAAGGAGCAATGGTTTGGATTTGAAGACGTGGAGCTCTTTCGGAAAGTCATGGCAAAATGGTCACGAAGGACTCTTGGCTTAGGGTTATTTTAATTACTAGCATGTTGTAGTTTGTAACATCAAAGTCCACATCTCGATGTACTATCTCATGCGTATTGCCAACTTTATTGTAATATCAAATCAATATTTGAATCTCATTTTGGTTGTATATGACTCAATGTGAACTCTATCTTAATCTCAATTTGTAATATCAAATCAATATTTGAATGTCATTTTGGTTGTATATGACTCAATGTGAATCTCATTTTGGTTAGTGTGTGACTCAATGTGAATCTTATTCAATAGCAATGTACAATAATGCAATACTAGTCAATAATGGAGAAGGTATCAAAAGCAATGTACAATAATGCAATACTAGTCAATAATGGAGAAGGTATCAAAAGCAATGTACAATAATGCAATACTAGTCAATAATGGAGAAGGTATCAAAAGCAATGTACAATAATGCAATACTAGTCAATAATGGAGAAGGTATCAAAAGCAATGTACAATAATGCAATACTAGTCAATAATGGAGAAGGTATCAAAAGCAATGTACAATAATGCAATACTAGTCAATAATGGAGAAGGTATCAAAAGCAATGTACAATAATGCAATACTAGTCAATAATGGAGAAGGTATCAAAAGCAATGTACAATAATGCAATACTAGTCAATAATGGAGAAGGTATCAAAAGCAATGTACAATAATGCAATACTAGTCAATACTGGAAAAGGTAGACAAAGCAATGTACAATAATGCAATACTAGTCAATAATGGAAAAGGTAGACAAAGCAATGTACAATATTGCAATATTAGACAATGCAATACTAGTCAATAATGGAGAAGGTAGAGAAAGCAATGTACAACAATGTTATAGGAGGGAGCCCGATTGGTTAATGAGGAGCCCGACTCGTTACAAAAGAGTGAGCCCGACTGATTAATGAGCTCGATTCATTTCAAAAAGACTTATTAATGAGGAGCCCGACTCATTAATAGTCAAGTGCCCAACTACGTATAATGATGGCGTTTCAACAATCATACTAACGACTACACTAAATTGTTTCACCAAATTCAATAACATGCACTAAGAGGTAGACTCATTCACTAAGGGTTGAACTCATTCCCTTCCTTAACAGTCTATTAATCACTCGCACTCATTTCATTCACCCGCATTCTCGATCGTTCATTAATAGCCCTAAACATTCTCAAACTAAATCATTGAAGAAGAGCTTAAATAATCCACTCCATTTGACATGTGAATTATTTGAATTCATTCATTCGCATAATCTCTCACATTCACTTCATTCACCTCAATCACTGGCATTCTCGATCATATTGTATTTGCTATGGAGAGCATAATGCATCATGGTGTCTTCGCCATGTCGAAAGATGAATTGAAGGATACGTCATGGTCGTCCAATGCATCCTTTGTATCTGAGGACGAATTGGAGATTCCTTTTGAGTCATCAGATTCCGATCATGAGGATGAGGCAGTCGATCCCTTCATGTATTGTTCCCCTAGGTATTTTGCATTTTGAAGAGGTACGTATAATTTGATGGTTAAAGTTTTATTGGGACAAGTTAAGGTAACATTAGAAGCATTACGTGATGTCTCGATGGAGCACCTCTTTCACTTCATGCATGGAGGCACATGAAGAGTCGTCTCATACTCGGGAATGCGAGTGCAATTTACCTTAAAGCATCACCTAATCTTCAAGTATTATACGTCGAGAAATGGAGGGAAGTAGTATTAGCGTCACATGGTGACACATCCCATCACATGTTTTCAAAGACTCTTAAAGAGGTAAAGCTAGTTTATGCGACTGATGTACGTGATTATGGCATCGCACAGGAGTATGTAAAAGCCCTCATTACAAGTTGTGGTTGCCAAATGGTATCGAAGGTCGACCCGATACAAGGTTTGGGATCAAGCATGGCCAAATATAACAAGACCCTACCCATAGAAGTGATCAAGGTAGAAACCCACCAATTAGATGATGCACTCACAGATTTGCAAACCAAGTACAACACACGTTTAAGGAAAGGAATCAAGAAGGGTATGTGTTTGACTAGGTATGGTTGCCATCGTGTTGGGACATCTCGACTTGCATCTAATTCCACTCGACGACGTAGGTGCACACCCCCATGTGGGTGCACATTCCATGTGCACGAATGAGCATGCGTAAGGAAACATATCATAAGTCCAAGGCTAGTCCATTAGAGCTTGTTAGCTATCGGTTCTTTATGATACCAAAGGAGGTCCATAACATGGCAAATAGATTAAAAATCAGAAGTGCCATGACTAAGGTTGATTGGGCTTTGATGATGCAAGATGCCTATGCACTCCGAGATCTTGGGAAAGTGGCTCATGTTCAACCCTACCTGCCTAGTGAACCAAGATCTCCCGCCAGACAACCATTTATCTTGATACTTCAAGATCAATGGATGTTGGAAATGTGTGAGCGGTTGACCCTAAACAACTCTTGGGCAATCGACTCGACATTTAAAACAAATCAATTTGGGCTACCATTATATGCAGTTGTTGCCCCCGACGCCATGGGAATTGGGATCTCGTTATGGTACATGCTTTGTGGTTCTGATAAGGGGTCAAACCATGAGCAAGTCACATTAGAAACTTATTTGAGAGTCATATTCGCAAGGATGCCCACGGTGAGGCCAAATGCGATAGTGATTGATAAATGTTGAACATCTTACAATGCCATAACTAATGTGGTTGCAACAGACCGTCAATCTTGGATTGTTGTAAATGGGCAACGGTCGCAAACACAGTGTCGACTTTTGTTGTGTCAGTTTCACGCCAAAAAGTCATGGGTGGACAACTTGTTTCCAAAAGTAAGTGCAACTAAGAGAAGCCATATTTATCAACGAATGTGCCAACTGATGCAATGCATTACTAAATCCACATTCAATGCAATGTGTAAGGAGTTAAAGGTAGAATATGCAAACAAGCTCGATGTTTGGCAATATATAGGAGGATGGTGTGGTTTGACATGTGTGTGGAGGAAACTCTGGCCCAAGTTTGGTAGAACGTTCAACTATGGACACATTGACACTACCAATATTGTGGAAAGACATTGGCAGTTTATCAAGTATACCGACCTTCTACATGTCTTAATCGAGGACAGTGAAATTGGCACTTGCATAGGAGGAACCATAATAGAGTGATACAAGCAACGACAAGAAATATGTGAGAGTGGTCAGTTTGCACCCCGTGCGAAATGTAGGGATCAAAGGTCCCAACTTAAAGAAGCGGAGAGAATATTGGAAAAATATGTCGACGATACTTCCACAATGGAAATGTCGACGAGGCCCGATATTGGTTTAGAATTTTGAGCATGACGACTCCCACTTTATGGTATAATGTCTCACTCCAATGCTCATATTGTGATTGTCAAGACATTGCGAGTAAATGTAAGCATTTACTCGATATCCGAATGATTATTGAGAGGCATATGCCACATTTATGTGGCTCGTTGCCTTTTATAGATCACGCGACCCAAATGCGAATGGACCATATAATAGAAATAGAAGTGGAGGCAAAGGTAGAACGAGTCAAGGAGACAAACCCCACAACATCCGACATTGAATCAATCAAGTCCAAAATACAAACGGTCGTAAAAGCACTTCAATGTCTCGAGCAAGGGTTAAGAACCTTCGACCGTGCAACTATTATCGAAAGTATACAAACATTGGAAGATGTGGCTAAGGTGTATCACGTTGGTGCACCAAAATCAACCAATGAAGAAGATGGTAGATCAATAAGTCGCAACCAACAAATTGGTGCCAAAAGAAATGCAACAATAAACATCTTGCAAAAACTTATTGGCAACTCCCCAAACACTTCTAAATCCCACTCCAAAAAACTACAAAGAGGTGCAAGTCGAGCTAGGAGGCGATTGCCAATATGTGACCATGAGAAGGTCTGGTGTTTGCATAGCATGGCTTGACCTTGACTTTAAGGGACTCAAATGTTACATGTAAAAAGTGTGGTTGCATCTTGCAATCATCCCGACATGAGCCATAATCTTAATATGTAACATGTATATTCATATTTCATTTTAGGGTTGTCAACATTTGACGCTTTAATATTTTATGTAAGACTTGTTATTTGAATCTTTAGGTTTTTATGAGAAATTTTATGATCATTTTCATGACAAATATTTGTTGTACACTTACCTTTTTTTGGAGTTTTTGATGTTTGTTTTAAAGTCGAGCTCCTTCCCTGAGTCAGTCGAGCTCCTGATGATAGAGGTTGTCAAACAATGAGGCTCCTTTTGACAGAGTCGAGCTCCTTCTTACTGATGTTGTCAAACAACGGGGCTCCTTCTAATAGAGTCGAGCTCCTGCTTACAAAGGTTGTCTAACAGCAGGGCTCCTTTTGACATAGTCGGCCTCCTGGTGACAAACACTGTCAGCTTTTTATCCATCTTGGACGATGGAGATCGAACGCGCCATTAGCGGTGCGACCTGCACCGTCCCTCTCCACGATTCCCTCACGTGCCCTCTTAAATATTTGGTAGTAGTTATTCACAAGCATATACATATATCATATATGTATGTGTGTACATTTATATGTAAACAAATGGTTTTATAATATTCTTAGGGCCGTTCTATATTCTCGAATATCGCGAATATTACGGATGTTGAATACCACGTATATTACGCATGGATCAATTTATGATTGGAATTTGGCACATAATAAAGTGAATGCAATGCAATCTATCATCCAAACCATTTCTCCATATCTTCTACCTACTTGGAACTCATTTCAAAAAAAATTACCTTTCCAACATCGAATGACATGACTACTCATAACCAATGAGTGTCACACGACTACACCAACTACTAGATGGCAACACCATCTATGCTAGTTGGGAGTAGATGCTTGTACTTTTGCATCCTCTAAGCCATCCAACATGTTATTAGCCTTTGGCATGCTACAACGTGGTCATGACACTGTATTCCTCGTATACCACCTATTTATGTTGTTTGAACGTCTCACTCATACAACACAAAGATTACTCCCAATATTTAGTCATATTATAATGTTAAATAAAATTACTTTTCCAGTCACATTATGATGGAGCACTAAAACCTAAGCTTTTAGCAGAGAATACAGTACTCTTAATTTTCATTATTACTAAAAAAATGGAGAATTTAAAAGATTTCAAACAAAGCTATCTCGGAAGAAAACAATTGTTCAAAATACAAACTTCTTTTGCATGTTGTATGGTGCCAGTAGAAATAGTACACCACTCCGGTTCTTGTACAATTCAACATGATTAGGAACTAGGAGAAAAAAGGGGTGTACACAATTTTCATTTGCATGTATATAAGTTGATGTATTTGCTTTGCGGATACCATTTTCATTCACATGCATGCCCATCAAATGCTTATATGCCTACGGGTGAGAAGTATCTCATAGACAAACAAACATTCAAGATAAACATTGAGAGATGAGTTCTCATAAACATTGATAGCTGAGCAAAATATTTTTACCGATCATCTTTCAGAGTGACAAATGCTTTCAATAGATTTGGTCCAATCTTGTCAGCAAGAGCACCCTTGTTGGACAGATCAAGTGTCTTCTCTTTAACTTTGCTCTGAAGCCTTTTTACAGATATCTCCAATTGGTTTTGATCTATATAATTAAAAACACAAAATACTGCCATGGGATTATACATGTCTAATTTACCTTTTCAACTATATATATGTACATCACGACTTTCATGTTAACAAAGTAAACTTTCTCAAACTTTAAATGCAAGACTCGTGCAAAGTGCTTACACTACTATCTAACATAAATTAAGGGAAAAAAACAGAAATTCCCTAGCTTGACAGGTATTCACTAGAATGCTCCTATGTTTTCACAAAATTTCACCAGAACACCCCTTTCTAGTCTAAGATGTACTCTTGAAAGGAATATCCTGGCAATTTTTGGAAACCTAGGAGTATTCTAGTAATGGTACCCAACAAATTAGGGGTATTTTCATGCTCTGCCCAAATTTTGTTATAACAAAGTTACCCATTTCTAATTTTGTATGTGCTTCATGGAAAGGAATGTTGAGAAAAACATCACTTCCGGAGCATAAAAACCACACTGGTTCTGATCTATCATAGTCACCACATGTTCGACACTCCTCTCCATTTCCATCTTTTGATGAAATTCCCAAATTGTTGCCAAGTACAGGAACACTACTTTGAGAAGTTTTTGCTATTTTCCTCAGAGCTGTAAGAGCTTCCCTATTACTATTGCGCATTCTATCACTATCAACAAGCTAATCATAGCAGAAACATAAACTTGTCAGTGAGCATTCTGATGTTAGACGGAACATTGAATGGAGGAGAAATAGAATGTTTCGAGTTATCTTATTTACCTCTCTGCGTGCAAGAAGAAGAAGCTCTGCATCATACTCTACATGAGAAAGATCTTCTTGTAGCTTCTTCACACCCTCATCCATCGTCTAGAAAGCAAGCAAGCTAAATCTTCTTGATCACTAATGTGATTCTTTATTGCTCTGTGGGTCCTAAAAGAATTTAGAGACCATATTTAATATAAATACAAGCAAGTGAGAATAACACTTAGAAAACCTAATACCAGATATCTATATGTAAATGTCCAACTTAATGCAAGTTAGCATGAAAGAGCACTTTTTAAAACAGACATCAAGTTATTCTTGGGCTGAAGACATTCACCATATGATTATGAAGGAAAGGATTACAAAAGGATTGGAAACTCTCCCTGAAAATGTTCTATAAAGAGGTGCATGTGGCAAAAGATCCAATAAGCCCAACAACTTGCAACAAAACACATTGTACTCTTCTCTTACCATCTTCAACGACTCATGAGAATTATGAGCAAGACATTATAGACCTTTTCTCGCATGAGAAAGAAGGATCACACTTACCCTTGTAATTCCCTACAGTGCTGACCACTGAAGCTTCTGAGGCATGGACGAAACATACCATATATAGGTAGATGCAACAGGGGTTTTGCCAATCTTGTTTTCCTGTGCAAGTGTCCCACATGTTTCTGATAGTGATCAGCAATTCTCATGTGGAAAACATCCCACTTTCCCTCGTGTTTGCTTACAGCCTTCAACACTATTAGGTCTTACATGAAAGCAGAACATACCCAGTTACAACTGGTGTTAGAGATTAATTCTAATGTAAGCATAAAATAAGGAAATAGATAAGATAATGAAGGGAAAGCAAGAGAAAGAAGGGTGCCGACCCACCCGTCCACCCCCGAGATAAGGGATTGAGACGGATCCAAGCCCTGAATGGCATCCCATACCCCTACTCCAGCCATACCTGCTACAAGAGTTTGATCACCCTGAGATCAGTCTCGATGTAGTCGAATGACATGTCAAATGAGGATAGCTAGGCCTAATATTTATGGCCAGACCCAAGGCCCCCAAGCAAGTTCACACTGGGCCTCTAAAGGTTGTCTCAATCCCTACGATTAAAAGTCGTCATCCTTCTTTACATTCTCAATCAAACCTCACGCCCTTATCTTCATGTGTAGAAAACTATGGTTTTAACTACCACAGGGTAAGTTATGGTTATGCCCATAACATACTCCCGTGGTAATGTTAACAACGGGTCCAGTGATATACCCCAGACGTAAACATCCCCTAGACAGAATATCTGACATGTGAAATCCATGTGTCAACAAGCTACCACATTTACCTATGTCGGTAAGAGGCTTTTTTCTCATGCTTCCTATACATAGTTCAAATTTACCATGGAGGAAAGAGCCTGAATTCCCTCACGTTTCTCTATAGTATAGGGAATCTCCCATGTCAACAACTTTCATTCATCTTTGTCCATAATATGGAACAAGAACCTAGTTTCACTCTCATTTCCCTACATATTCAAAAATTTGCCACGTGTAGTGCAGGAAACAGCCCACTTCCCTTCATCTTTCCATATAGTACTGAATATTTGAAACAACTTTCCCTCGTGTTTCCTATAGACTTTAGCACTTCCTTCATGCTTCCCCAAAATATTCAAATATTTACCTGTACAGTGTGGGCAAGTACCAAATGTTTCTCATATTTACAAAACATTACTTGTTAGGTCCTACTACAGAAACTGTGGAAGCACAATGGGTAAGTAATGTATGAAGCTTGTGATATGAATAAGCAAAGGATAAAGTATGGTGGTGGTAGTGGTGGTGGAAATATAGAAACAGTACTAATGCCCATGGGAATACAAATATGATCTATGGGGAGCAATGTCGAGTCCACAGAGAGGATGAAACCTGGTTTCTATCTCAATTTTATGACTTTCATGCTAGAATGTAAACCAACATACCGATTTTGATGATGATGATGATGACAGTGATGGTTGCAACAACCGACTAAGAAGACCACGATCGGGCGATGAGAACAACTACTCAATTTTATGACTTCGATGCTACGATGAAAAACCAGCAAGCCAAATCTTCTGATGGAGATGAAGATGATGGTGGTAGTGGTGGTGATGGTGATGGTGAAGTGAGAGGTTAAAATTTTAGGGTTTTCAGAGTGATGGCTTTCTTCTTTAGGTTCTTCCTTTTCTTCTTTCTCTTCTTCTTTGTGTAGGGAGGAGGTTTCCATTTACTCGTCGAGTCGCTTCTATTTATGTTTGGGGGCATCATTGTAAATATCCAAAACATTAGGCCTATATATGTATATATGTATATATGTACATATATACATATATATACGTTTCTGCGTTGTTTATTTTATTCATGCCATCTTTCTTTACTTCATATCAAGCCCATCTTGTGTCGTTTGCCATTCGTTAGTTTGGGAGACCTTGTTTGTCGAGTGTTCAGTTTCTTCGCATCCGAGGACAGACACAAACATGAAGGAGATTTTGGATCTTCTAGAGGATCGTTTTGACTAATAAGAGCGTGGATTGTGTAAACTAAGGTTGAGAGAGTGTATTTAATAATCTGGTGCAACCATGCATCGTTAAGTCGATGGATTAAATATAAATCATTAGGGAGGAGTATATTTTCAAAAAAGCTTTGCTAAACAAATTTAGCATTTGTCAGTCAAGTGTCCAAGTATAGATTTGAACGGGTGGTTCCAATCATGCATTCTTATTCCAACATTGTCTATCTTGTGAAAAAACTTCACAATTTATGCAATCCTCTCTTCAACAAGCACTATTGCTATATATTGTGAAATTGTATAACCCAAATGTTTTAATAAATATAAGAAATATAATGTCATATCATCACATAATGTAGAATCACAAGAGTTCAAATGCAATATAAAATTTGAATGCTCTACACAACATGATAGAATGTGCGACACCTTTTGACAAACATTTTGAGCATAACAAGATAATGACATATTTGTAATTTCGGTACAACCAAATAAAACACATACCACATAGTTCAAATCCGTGACCTTAATGTCTCATTGTACCATTAGGACATGAACATACGAAACCATAAGAACCAATCAAGAAACCATGTTTTAATCAAGAACACATCAACTTACACATGATTAGGTTGAGCATATATCATTAGGTTAACGGGTGGTGTGTTAAATGTCAATTATATTGGTTGTTCATACCTACTTGACATAAGATGGGAATATATACCTCTTTGGTTCATTGATATGGAATTCAAAGGGACAATAACCTTATAGTTGGGGAGATGGATGACAGAGGGTTCTGGTCACTCTTGAGCATACTTAACCAAAATGAGTAGTTCACTTACACACAATTAAACAATAAAACGGGTAAGAATGAAAAAAGACTTAGCTTATGTTCTCAAAATTACTTGATCATTTAATAAAAAGGGGAACACATAAAATCACTAGCAAACAACACACTCTTCTCCATTAACTAAACCACCTATGCTTATAGATAGGAGTCAACAACGACTTGGCTCAAGCTGAAACTGAGCCATTAAACCATTTTTAAACAATTTGACAGTTCAACTAAACATTCCTTCAAGGTCGAGCTTCCTTAATCAATTTGAGCTTGATTCAATTCAGCTTGACCCTTGTCAAACCGGTTCCCAAACCAATTTAGGCCTAACTTGTTTGGTCCTAAACCGGTTTGGGGATCAATTAGATTCAAGTTTGAAAACTCCTAAACTGCCCAAGGCTTAACTGGTTTCGCTTTGAGAAGGCCAAACTGATTAAGCCAAAACTGAACCATTGTCGATACCTACTTATTTATAGACAAGATACAACTCAAACACACTTAAAAGATAGGTTCTATTATCGTCTTTGGAGGTCGAATATGACCTATGTTAAATAATGCCACCCTGATAGAGAATTGAACTTTGCTTCCCTTGAACCAATTGACTTTTAAAGAGAGAGATCATTATTGGGACCCAAAATGAATCATTTTCACAGTATAAGTGAAATTCAACAATGACTTTCAATGTTCAAGTTTTTTTAAAGTAAACACTGCAATCGAGATTGCAAATCATGATTGTGAGAGGAACAGGTTTGAGTAGATAATATTAACAATGACTGAAAAGCAAACTCAAATTGACATTCACTCTGATGGCAGATTGTATCAAAGTGTGATACTTTAACTCTTGAACTTGTTCAAGGTAAAACATACATAGTCGATGAGCCGCCTCACTCTTACCCCAACAGCCTGCCGCCTCACATCAAAGAGAATGTGAGCTAAACCATGTTGAAGCATTGGGGCAGATGGCAAAAAGGAAGGGTGGCCTCTAACATACATCAATAAGTGTGAATTCTTCATCCATTAGAAACTGATTGTGGACATTTTCAAACTCTGTCCAAGTAGACTTAGGGATGCTACCTCCCCAATACTTCAACCACATAGAGAGAGAGGTATTTAAACTCACAATATACTAATAAAGCTCTTAAAACATCACAAGCTTTCAAATATGTTCTCAAGTATGCAGACGAAGCATTTATAGAGAAATATAGTTTCTACCATTCTATGAATAACAGATATAGTTTTTTGAATTCGATCTAGTTTTGTCCTACAGAGAACACAAATTATAAGCTTTGATGCATTTACATTTATGAATAAGGCAGTTCACCTTTATACACAACACAAATCGTAGAAGAGTGACTTCAAAACCTATATATTGCATCATAAAATGCTTTCGTTAACACGTGTGTATAGAATAGTTATAAAATGCTTTCTGCAATACCTATCTATATACATAGCAATCATAAAAGGCTTTACACAACAATAATGAATAGGTTTCTTTTGATGCATGCAAAAATTGCAACCATAATGTGTTTCTTTGATACATATACATATACAGCAATGATGAAAAAAATCACTACAGAAAAAAATCTTTTGAGTTACGGTGTCATGCCATCACCGTAACCTTTGGAATCAATCAATATACCAACAAGATGCTTACATTACGTGTACAACAAGTCAATTCAGGATCGCATAATTCATGGATGAACAGAGAGAGATCACCGGAGGAGAATCTGAAGAAGCATGATCATTTTGTCACAACTTCGGATCTTGCACATCATCATGTTGTTAAACAAGCAAAGGCATTCTCAGAATGCCCTCTCAAAATAGAACATGTTGAACAATCTCTGAAGCAATGCTGACATTATTATTAACCACCTTTCTTGTATATATCGTACTATTGATCAAAGTTATCACCAATAGAATGACCTTGTAAAATGCATTGTGGGTCTTGCATCTCTGAACAAATCAATCCATTAATGGAATGCCTTCTCATATCTATCATATTAACAATCTCACAACCAATTTGTAGGTCATTAATAAGAGCATATGCCAACATTGCTGTAAGACCCATCTACAGAAGCATCAGAAAACTACCCTCCTCACAACCTTTCAAACCTCAGATCCACATCTTTAAAATACATAAAAGAATGCACATACTACCATATAAAATCCTTGATAGAAGAAAAAGATTCATCTTGTATCCACCTCTGTCGCTGCCCCACATGCAGATATTGTAATAACCATCTCAGGTTCATCATCAAGGGCCAGCCCATCCGAAAAAACCTTCTCATTTAGGGTTTGGAATAATTCAACATCAGAAGAAGCCTTTTCGCCTGGTGCTTGCAGTGATTCATCAAGAAAAGACTTTTCATTTGGAATTTGTGACACATCAGGGAAATCCTTTCCATGTAACTTATGAGAAAAATCATTTTCATTTCGGGTTTGTGATTCATCAAAAGAGGCCTTATCATTTAGGTGTTGTGATTCATCGGATTCATGCAGAGATTGTACAGATGTATCTTCCTCGTCCTCATTGTTGAGAACCTCTTCATGGACTAGGGTTTTCAAATCTTGCAGAGAAGACAACCCGTCTATATCTATTTCAACTTCCTCTGAATCTGAAGAAGACGAAGGAATGGAGAGAGGTCTTCTTACCTGCTGATAAGCCTCGAGCAAAGAAGGACCTGATGACAATGATTTTGATTTCTTGGGGACAGTAAGCACAAGGATCCCATCGCTATCACAAGTTGCAACAGAATCTTGGGGGACGGAATCTTCGGGCAAACGGAATCTCCACCGGGGAGTATTTTGAAGATCCCGATGGTGAGCAGTGTCAAGATCGCTGTGAATAGTGTTGAAATTTGAGGAAACATTCTCCAACAGGTAGGAAGAATCTCGAAGGCGGTAGATCCCGGAAACAGAGACCTTGGTGACGCCAGGCACAATTTCAATGAATTCAGCCCGTATCTCCTCATTCCTGAGGAGGTGGGGATCAGGTAGGACGGTGGTGAATGTGAAAGCAGACACCGATTCTTCGATGCGGACAGGTGCATCAGAATCGACTGGAAGCTCGATGACTCGGTCGAAGAGATGTGGCATTCTGCGGATCCTCTTGAATGATGATGATGATGGTGGTGATGATGATGATGATGATGATGATGGGGAGGGCGATGATGATGATGATGATGATGATGATGAAGATGAAAGTACTAACACTTGGGCTGCGGTGCTCGCAGCAGCGATGAGAGCCTCGGATATGTCGTAGTAGACTGTGATTCTCCTCTTCACAGGATTTGTCGCCATGGCCTGAACAGAGCAGATTTCATACAAAAGGTCTCTGGGGGTACCCTTGAAAGCAGACACGCTAGGAGCGAGCGACAGAGACAGAGACAGAGACAGAGACAGAGAGCTCTGATTTTCTGAAGTGCCCACCCACCCCCGCCCCCCCCTTTCCTCCCTGTCTGTTCGGTTCGGCTTAAACGGTTTCGTGGTTCGGTTCAACCGGCTTGAGTTTGACACTCTTGAACCGAACCGTTGCTGATTGTTATCCATGAAATGCCCCTCCTGCGTTTCCTTACATGAATGAATGAATGCCAGAAACCCGTTCTTCAGACACATGGTTATCTCTTCCCCACTTTCGGACCATGGCCATAAAAACTCTTGTTCGCGTTCATGGTCAACGTGTTCACAATTACAATCCCCTCACGGAACACACATACAAAGATCCGAAAAGACACATTGCAACAAGAACATTCTGTGTGCTAGTTATGGAAACAAACGGTTTTGATGATGGGATGCAACACACTTTGTTTCATGTTACATTTGATCGATTCCTTTGCAAAAAAACGTGGCCTTTTTGCATTCCGTAAGTATCATGACATAGGGGAAAATGTGGAGGCTCATGCTTCACGGATTATGTTACATAGTGTTGCAATGAGCTGCAAAACTCTATGGAGAAACTAGACATTCAACCTGAAAAGAGTTTTGGCCTAATCTACATGTCCCCATATTGAAGAGGAAGATACTTGAGAGAAGAATGGTGTTCCTACTTCGCAAATATAGGGAATGACAACATCCTTGGATTTTTCACTTGGCCAAGTTTACTTATATAACACTCATTCACATGAATAATACACAAATGTCGTTTATTACACTGCATCAAGTTCGATGGCGTGTCGTTTTTGTTTTTGAATCATGTCCAAGCTATAAATTCATAATGTTTGTAAGGTTTCAAATTTAGATGATCTCCTCAAGATTTCAACATGAGGATAAAAAAAATTTTACACATTGGTCAATACATAACACCACCTATGAGCTTCGCATTATTTACATTTGCGAGAATGATGACGTCAAGGCATACAAAATCAATGGTCTTTCTGAAAGAATGATATGTGTTTGTCTTGTTATGCAAGTCCAGCCTTTATCTTCTCCAAAACCTCAACAATCTTGATAAAAGTTGGTCTCGTGTCCTTGTCATGATTCCAACAACCTTTTATTAACCTAAACCAAAAAAACAAATGAGATCTATGTTAGAACAAATCATTTCAGATTTTGCTTTTATAGGATAGGCTAACATATATACATATACTTAAAACCTGACAAACAAATGAGATATATATTGGAAACAACTATCTTGTTAACATTTTTATTTTGAGAGGCAAAAAGGCATAAATGAGTTAATACATTGGAAAGAGATTATGTAAGTTTTGACTTCATTTTATTTGAGAGGGGAAAAGAAGCTGGCATATATACTCTTTCATATTTGGTGGATAGGTCTTTGCATTCATTTCGGGTCGATCCCCTTTTGATGCAGCCTTTGCTGCAGAATATGGTTCGATGACATGGAAAGGCCGCACACCCTCAAACATCTGGTTATAAAAATAAATTATAAATTATAAATCGCAACACATATTATGTTAACTTTGAAACTCCGAAATATCCCAGTTTTCCTTTATTTTGTCATGCCCCCGAGTTTCCATTATTTCCAAGTGCCTTGTTCATGCCCTCAAAACAGAAAGTCTATGAACTGTTTGAGCCGATTATATGACCAAATCCTCCTTTTTCCCTCTTTTCAAGGGTTGATCAAGGGCATTTGGGAGATAGCAAAACCCTGGGGGAATTTATGGAGATAAAAGAACCTCTAGAGATATGGTGTTTTTTTCTCATGTTTTACCCGTATTCTTTGCACAGATTGATGGATTTGATCAATTCAGTAAGTGAATAATGATGGATTATATTTACCTCGAATAGTATCATTCCAAATGAAAATACATCAACCTTCATATCATATGCTTTATGCATGAAGACCTCTGGAGCCATGTACCGGTCTAAAACACAAAAACAATGACATATTAAAAGAATTCAAACATTATGGTATCATTCTGTTTTCTCGCACACAGTAATGCAACATCTAGTAAAATCTTAATGGGTAATAATAAATCATCAGCTATTAAAACCAAGCAAGAGGTCATAACTCAGGTTTGATCCACAAAGAACAAGTTATCTGAGATAAGCTCATGGTTGTAGATTACTTACAACTGCCAGTTTCCCCAGTCAATTTGTATACTTCATGTAAACTTTTGACCTTAATCAGCTTGCTTAATCCAAAGTCACCAACTTTCAGATGTTGATTCTCTACAAGCAAAACATTTCTGCATCAAGCCAATAAAATCAATACCATTAGGGAGTGAATTATTCTGACTGAGACCTAAAGAATGCAATTAACTTATTTTCCCAAGAAAACCCGAAATTTCTGTTATTCCCCAAATGCCCCGATCAACCCCTGAAAGAGAGAAAATGAGGATGAACTGAGCATAGTATTTGCTCAAATAGCCATTAAAGAGAGAAAAGGGGATGAATTGACCATTTGATTAATCGAGGGGGATGTTGAACAAGAGAATTTAAAGAAATAACAGAATATCCAGGGGCATGGGAGGAAATAAAGAAAAATGTGGAGTTTCTCCCTTAACTTTATGTGACTCACCGAGGCTTCAAATCACGATGTATTATGATATCTGGTTCTCTGTGAAGATATGCCATGCCTCTGCATTTTCCAATAAAAGTTGCACCATAAGAAACGCACTAAAAATTAAATGAAACGTGCCTTGTTGCTAAAAGTGTTAAATCAAAAAAACACTTCACTGGGCAATGTCAAGAGCAAAGTTCACAGCCAATACTGCTGATAGTGCCCCCTTTCCTTTCATATAGGCATGCAAATCCCCCTATAAACTTAAAAAGAGGAAAACTTGAGGACTGCAAAAAATACTGGAGGGTGTAGGATTAAAATGTTGTCAGAATTAACTCACTGAGTGAAGATACTCCGTAACCAATTGAAGAGGTTTCTGGAGAGTCACAGCACCAAGAAATTGAACTATATTGGGATGCCGCAACTTCACAAGAAGGTCAACTTCATGCTTGAAATCCTCTCTGGCGCATATGTAAAGCATTGAATAAGTACCACATTCATCATAACCATCACTTTGCTTTTAGACCAATCAAATCCGGCATCCAAACATTTCAAGAAATTACCAATAACACTTCTTAACCAATTAGATTCTTGTCAAAAATGACCTTTCCAGACATCTGGATGCAGAAACTTTCAATTATGGCATAATAAAATGTATAGCAAGAGAAGGCAGAATTCAATTATGGTATAATCGAATGTATAGAAAGAGAAATAATGTTCTCACATGATCAATTGATCATCTGAAAGAGAAGGCAGAACTCTCTTAACTGCAACTGGAGTTCCACGCCAGAATGCTTTTCTAATCTCGCCAAAGGAACCCTGCATGCAACAACCACATAAATTCTTTGCCAATGAAATATTAAAATCAAGGTTTACTAAATGAAAGGCCATCTTGTCCAAACCTTTCCAATAATGACACTAGAGGAAAAATCAAGTTCATTTGGATCTATTTCCCAATCACACCTTTGGGGCAAAGGTGGAACTGCATCTTCTCCACCCAAACGTGAACCATGGGTTCCCTTTATCAGATCAACATAAACCACCAAAACAACAGCTATATTAATAATGCCAGTGTTCAGAAACTTTCTTGCGTATAAAAATGAAGAACATAAAAATAATTGGTATGCAATCTCTCTCATGAAGAAAATGAATTTACACCTACAAAAACCTGTGATTTCAAACAAGGTGATTGTCTAATAATCCTAACTTTCTTTCAAAGGATTATAGCACAATTATGTTGTGTGAGTGAGGAGATAGCATTATATTCTTATCACAAACTAGAACACGTAATGTACAAGAGCCAGGAAACTTATGATCAAACAAAATTGCACCTTGAAAGAAAAAAAGAAGATAATTTCAAGTGCTCACCAATATGCGACCACCTCTAGACTTTAGAAGTTCGATCATCTTTACATGTCCTCTATTTTCAGCATCTGCAAGAGGCTGCAGTACATAAATATTTAAGGTCAAGAAAGTTATACCTGTGAATTTCCCAGAAAAATATTATGTGTTAAATGGTAAATTATATCTCCCTTCTGCATTGAGAACACTTCTTAGTGGCTTCCACATATATGTTACCATTATGATGCAACTAGAGTAAATTCATAACAAGGAAAAATACCATTCTCCTCTTATTTTGCAAGAGAGAAAGAGAGATTTTCCTATGCCAGGATGAAGTTTTAACTTTTAAAAATGACATATAACAAGGTTTTCATGCATCAAGGTTTAACAATTTCTTTCGACTATTTGACTGCAACTACATGAGTGAAATTCTTCCATCTCATGATTTGATTTTACATGACTCGATTTGCAGCTTCATCATTATGGTGAAGCTACTTCAATCCTATATTCTACTTTCAAGTTGTTTTAAACATTTACACACTTGCTATTTTTCACAAGGTATTGATGATCATATTTAGGCCCTCCTCTTGGGTTGGTTCTGATCAAAAGGACATTCAGTTTGCAAAATTGATCCCCTAGTTACAATATGTCCCAAGACATAGCCTTCTAATGCCTAAATTTGACAGAAACAACAAACCAAAATTAAGCATTTAGCATTTAAATTACAACCAGAACATTTTCTATCAAGAAAAGGATTCACTGAACCCTAGACTTAGCTGGGCTGGAGTCTGGACCATAAAAACCTATCCCTTCCAAATTCTTCAATGTAATCAATTAACGTACCAGCATCTAACCCATCAACTATAACTTTCACAAAAGGTCCCATTCATTGATTACCATAACCTCATATGTGAGTTCACCTTACTCACATACATCCGAAAACTGATCTATGCAAAGAAAGTGTCATTCTTAGTCGGTTTGTAAAGGAACAAAGTCAGCCTGTTGGATGAGTGTTCAGTGTCCAAAAGGAACAAGTGTGAACACCATCACAAAAAGGGGGCTCAAGCCTCCTTTATGTATAATGACCATCACTAGCAACAAAGCTAGTGGAGTACCAATGAGGTCATGATAGAACAAGATCACAGCAAAGGGTGAGGCCAGATGGTATGGGACATACGGTTTTACCGCTGTTATACCTTTTCCTCAGATGCTGGCCGCACCACAGGGGCAATCATACCAAATGTTTTTCCCAGTTCTATTTTTTCTTGCATATCCTATTTTTTCCAGATTCTTCCTGCAGCTATTTCTTCTTCACATTCTCTTTGTCAAGTCTTTTCCTAGAACCACATTCTTAATTTTGAGCTCATTACTCTCCTCTAATTCAATTTCCTCTCTGCCTTTTACATTAATCTAATCGATCTTATTGATTATCAAGTCCATTGAAACTTAATTTTTGGAATATTTGTATGCTTCATTTTTCCTACCGTACTTAGAATATTGTATTGTTAATTCTTACATTAACATAAAAACACCATGCACATTCCATATCAGTATGCCCAAGCGACATTGATATATATGCTCCCTATTAAGCATAGGGGTGATCTTAAGTAAAAATCATGATCCACATAATACCCCTCTCCATCAGCCTATAACAGAGGATATTCTCTTGTATTATTATTTTTAGGATCCCATAGTTAATGATAATAAGTTTCCAAGGACTCCCTCCTCTCTCTCTCTCTCTCTCTCCTTGTCTGTCTTCTAGGCAGTTTACACTCTAGCATAAAAGTCATAAATTTGAGAAAGCCCAATTTTTTAACGTGTCGATGGACTTAGCCCCATTCCAGAGATCATATTCAGATTCTCTCAATCAAAACATAAAAACATTAAAGAAAACACACACACACACAACACTCCTACCGAATTCCCCCACCGATCCTGCGCATTGACGGGGGCTTGGTGTTCAAGAAGGATTGTGGCAACATCGATACATCCTCGGAAGGCAGCCACATGCAGGGCCGTACGACCATCGTAGTCCTGCGCAAACACAAGGTTCTGATCCTGTTGCAAAAGACGAGAAACGGCATCTTTGTCATCGTTCCGAGTGTGCCAGAAGAGTTGGGTGGTGAGGGAGATTTGGGATCGGATGGTATCAGGTGAATCAGGGATCCCTCTTTCCTTCTCTTTTTGATCTCTTTCTCTTTGATCTTGATCTTCTTCTTGCTGTTGTTTCTGCAACTCGCAATGAACAGAGCTTGAGGTGCGTACGGAGGGAGAGAGGGGGCAACATGAATATGCCATACTCTCTCTCTCTCTCTCTCTCTCTCTCGCTCTCTCTCTCTCTCTGTCTCTGTCTCTGTCTCTGTCTCTGTCTCTCTATTCTTCAGACCAGGAAACAGAGTCATGGAGTAAGTCAATCCTTAAAAACACAAATTCTTTGGGCGGTTTGTGTGTTCACACCTGGAGTGAACTAAAGTGTCAATCCTTAAAAGCACAAATTCTTTGGGCGGTTTGTGTTCACACCTGGCCTGGACTAAACTTTCTTCGTGCACTCTTCGGCTACGCGTATCTGTACCCATCACCCCCCCCCCATCTGTCTGTCTGTCTGTCTCATTGAACTAAACTTTCTATGCCATATGTAAAACCCGTCGCCCCTGTCTGTCTCGTATATCACAATCGGCCTCCAGTTTATTGTTGTTTGTTGTCGCGTCAATTCGCACACACACGTGTTAAGGCTTGAGCCGGACCACTCAGGCACCTCAACCACGAAAAGATGGCTCGCGCCCCTATAATGGTGCTTGTCCATGAGCGGTTTGCAGGACTTGCTATTTTAATGTGGACTTCTGGGAAAACCTCCACATTGCGTTTATGGTACACTTTTGTGGGTGCACACACTGCATATATAAGGGACCATGTGACGTTTTGTACGTCTTCTAAGTGATTGCGTTTCAATGCTATGCATAATACGTAATATACTCGAATGCATTGGCAAACATTCTTTTTTGTACGAATGCGTATGTTCTCTTAACATTCTTATGTTTTTTTATTACACTGTTTACCTTAACATTCATACCCTAATTTTTTTTAATTTTATAATAAATATTGAATACAAAAGTATGGTATTTACCATACTTCAAGGGTGTTTACCATACTCGAATGATTGAAACATTCTTGGTTGGGAATGCACGTATGGTACGTATGGTTCATACTATGAGGATGTGCTTGTAATGAATAGTTTTTGTTTTTTAATGTGTTACGTGCATTCGTGCATGCACGTGTAAGTGTACTTGACACTTGTATGTATAGGTTTGTGTGTGTGTGTTGAATGTGTAAGTGTTTGTTGTATAGTTGTGTTATGTGAATATGAGTGGATATGTACAATGTGTGCCCATTGTCTTTGAATAATTGTGTGTATTTTTGTGTTATATACAAAAGTACATGTCGGAGTTTGTGTGCATGTGTGTGTCTTAAACTAAAATCCTATGGGATGAACCCATATTTTCATAGGAAGGGGAGGGAGAAGTATTTCAGGAATGTAAAGTCCCCTTCCACTCCATTAGTTGAAGGCATAGATTGACCCATGCATGATATTCGTGGTATTCTCCATCTGTAATGTTCATAATATTTGAGAATACAAAATGACCCCCAGAATATTACAGAACCATTCGTTTATTTATTTATTATTTAAAAAAATAAATTTTTTACATCTATTATTAAAATATTATTAGTGTGAGGTCCCATTTTTAATGTTATCAAATTTTGTGGGAGAGTAAAAAGTGGGGGATTAATGAACCTTTATTTATTTATTTATTTTATGAAAAATAAAACAAATACTTTTAAGTTTTACATCAATTATAAAATTTTATTAGTGTGAGTCCCATTTTTAATGTTAGATAAACATATCAAATTTTGTGAGAGAGTAAAAAATGGGAAATCAATGAACCTTTTATTTATTTATATTGTTTTATGAAAAAATAAAACAAATACTTTCAAGTTTAGGGTTTAGGGTTTAAGCCTAAGCCTACTTTTTAATGTGAAGTAAAATATCCCCTTCTTATTGTCAAAGTCCTCTTTGTTATATGATATATGATATATCTATGAAACTAAAAAGTAGGAACTTTATGAATTTTTTGTTTTTTAACGAATATTTTTTCATGCATTCATATGCATTCGTTTGGTAACCTCCACGAATGCGAACTTGTAGGTTTGGCCCTCAGAGGGGAATAATGTGAAGAGTGGAAAAAGGCCTCCAAACGTGGAGCCCAGGCTTAGTAATACGAAGTTGTAGGTCTAAGTTCTAACATTAATGGGCTTAGGTTGTCAACTTTTCCTATCTCTCATCAAATTCCTTTTTACCATAAAAATCACTCCAATGCTAAGAATCTTGAGGTAATTTTTTTTTCCTATAAACCTCATGAAAGTGGATCAACATTAGTGCCATTCACTCAAAATGTACATTTAGATCTTGCCTCGCTCAAATTTTAGCCCAATTTGAGACTTTCCGCTTAGTACTCAGATTTTTGAGCTGGAAATTTTGCCATGATCCTTATTCACCCCAAAGCACCAAGCACCTAGTGTACAATTCTTTCAAATATACAAGTAGGTTAAAATACTATCGTAGATGTAATTCCTACATTTTACAATAAATTGAAGGGAGGATAAAAATCAAACGAAGATAGTATAAATCCTTTACAATAATTAACCTTTTGAAATAGGCTCTGACATCAAGATAAAGATGAATATCAAGGGGATATCGTTGAGTTTTGGCATGGTGACTAGTCTTCAATTAACGGCTGGAATAACGAACCCAACAATGAGCCCTCTTGCTCATTATGTGTGTGTGTGTGCATGCGTGCATTGTAGCTCAACTTTTCAATCATTAGTCTTATCGATGCTTGAACCGTTAACCTTATTGTTCAAGCAGTTTGATCTCGAACTTATCATAAACATTATATTCTAATGTTTTTCTCCCTCTACACACATAACATCATGACATCTTGGGCATGAATATATATATATATATGGCAAAGTGTTGTAACAATCATTCCCTTGTATTAGAGTGTGCGTATTTTTGACACATAACTAATTAGTAAACAAAATATAAGGATTTATAGACCAAAGAAAGGAAAGAGTGGTGTCAAATCACATGACCCCCCCCTAGCGATGGCATGTGATAGACTTGAACCTTTCAATGTCTCATATAATTGAGTGTTGATGTGGATCATCCATTGGTTTCCACTAGGATCACATGTGCGTAGCAAACAAGAGTTATAGCTACACCGACATAGTCTTGACATAGGTCAAGCCTCCTTTCATAAGGGAGTAGCTAACCTTCTCATATAGGCTAAAACTTGTTGAGCGGACAAGCTCAACCGGATCCGGATTGACTGAACAAGCCAGAGTCGGATCGGAGTCCGGAACGAAGAACCGGATCGATGTCCAAATGGTATCCGGAACCAGGAGCTAGATCGGAGAGCCAGATCAGATTGTAACTTGTAGGCCGTTAGAGGCCTACGAATCTAGCCTAGTATGTAGGCATATTTCCATAGATTGACCCATGTGTGATATGCGTGGTATTCGACATCTGCAATATTCGTAGTATTCGAGAATATAAAATTGCTCCAAGAATATTATAAAACCATTTGTTTATTGAAAATAAATTTACATAATAAAAATGATTCAATTCACTTAAAAAGAATAGGAAAAATCACCAATTAATAGAAACATGGAAGGTCTTCAAAATCACACTAACATAAGAAAGAAAAGTTTTAATTAAAGCGATTATGAGCCGTTATATTCTAATTTCTAATTTCTAGGTTCTAGCTTCTAACTTCTAACTTCTAAGTAATGCTTTGAAATTTAAGAGTCTATGCACTATCACATTCATCATCCGTATCTTCAAGCTCATCCCTAATGTCCTTATGAGCTTCATTTTCATCAATAGCTTGATTTTGCATTCTCAAAAGTCTCTCATCATCTTCTTCTTTGTTGATCATATCTAATGTTGCTTCAATTAGGCATAATCCCCTTTCCTTTATTCTTCTAATGAGACAATGATTTGTATGTATGTAAACCAATTTCTCAACATGAGCATGAGTCAATCTATTTCTTTTTTTTGTATGTATCGATGAGAATGTACTCCAATTTCTTTCACAAGAAGATGCACATGAACCTTGAGAAAGCACACGAATTGCAAGCCTTTTTAAGTTTGGAGTGCTTGCTCCAAATGTTTCCCACCACTTAATTGCATCATGCATTCTAGTTGGATCATTTGCCATAGGAACTTGAAATGAACTCTTTTGTTGAGTTTATAAGCATAGAATTCATCTAATAAAATACCACATAAAGGTATATCACCATTAGTATACCGCATAATAGTTTCCATCCAACTTGTGTTCAGCTTCTCATCAATATCTTGAATTTTTTCTCTCCAAATTGGATGCAAAATAAAGCTAGTTGCATGTGATGGTGAATGTAGCATTGTCCATCCCCAAATTTCATCAAGCAATAAACGATCTACATCTTCAATGTGGTTTATTTCTTCTATCATACAATGAGTACATTCATAAATTAAACCCATGGTTGCACCTTCTCTATCCGCCAATCTAAGAACTTTTAGGATAGGCTTGCATATCTTTACGATCTTCTTTATATTTGCCCAAAAAGAAGCATCAAGTACAATTGAAACTATTTCTTCTCCTAGTTGTGTTTTTGATCCTTTCCATTGACACCATTGTTCACTAACCACCATTCTTCTTAATCCACCTTTGACTTTGTCATCCAATAAGTTTGACAACATGATAAAACTATAGGCAAATCTAGTAGTGGAAGGCTTTAACAATTCTTTCTCACTAAACTTACAAAACATTGCCAAATAATATTGTTTTCGTGTAATAAACACGATTACCTTTGTAGCTAATTTCAAAACATCATGAACCCAAGCACATTTTCCAATATCTTCAAACAAAAAATCGATGCAATGACATGCGCATCTGGTAAAAAAGATCATGGGCCACTCTTTCTCTAACATCCTCCCAGCCACTACACAATTAGTTGCATTGTCCATACACCATTTGATGGGCCAATATCAAGAATAACATCCTTTAAAATCTTAAAGATATACTCTCCCGATTGATATTCTCCACTAGTGTCAACTTATTTCAGAAACACAATGCCATACGCAGAAGTAGCCATGACATTAATTATTGGTCTATTCTTGGTATCTGACCAACCATCGCTCACAACAGTGCATCCAATAGTTTTCCATTTTTCTCTAATTTGCATAATCTCATTTTCAACATATTTCACCTCTTCATTCAAGTGCCTTTTGCGCAATTGATAAGGAGATGGTGGCTCATAAGATGGCCCAACAAGTGCCACAACTTTTATTAATTCACGAAAATATATACTTCCCACTTTTACATCCGGTATATCCTCTACAAAAAAAAACCTCATGATTGCTTCATCAGCATTTTTATCAAGTTGCTTTTGCCATAACATATTCAAAGGTTCAACATTGTCTACTTTCATCTTTTTACTTGTTGATGCATTACCAAACGATGATGAAGACATTTCATTGATAGATGTTGATTCCACATTCATATCAACATTTGTGCTACAATTTTCAGCATTGCATTCCATTGATGACTCATCATTCATGTCAACATTTGCACAACCAGATACCATTTTTTGCACTTCAACTTTTATAACAACATCAATTTGACGGCATTTGTCAACACCTAAACCTTCCAAGCCCAACAAGTGAGCTCTGATTCGAAAGGGGCCACCAACAAATACATGGTGACAATGATTGCATTGAACAACAGGCATACCCTTATCATGTTTTCTCAAAACGGCCACATGATTCCATTCGAAGCTCTTTTGTTTCACCATTTGGTAAATTAACCTTCAGCTGATCCTGAAAGAGATTAATTTGATACCTAAAAATGAATTAAAACCTTTCTTATCCAAAATCTTCATTAATCCTACCTCTAATTAAAATTTATTATGATTGCATAATCCTACAATGCTAGCATGAATAAATCACAGAAGATTGGACAACATTGAGATGAGAAGAGAGACTTAATGAGACCCTAATTTTTAGGGAAAAAATTTAAGAGACTTTTGATCCAAAATCTTCATTAATCCGGCCTCTAATTAAAATCTAATTAAGTTTGGATGATCCTACAATGCCTCTAATTAAAATCTAATCTTATGATCATTGCATGAATAAATCATGGATTATTGGACAACTAAGAAGAGAGACTTATCGAGTTTTGCCCAAACCCTAATTTTCTTTACGAAATATATAGAAAGAGGTCTCAAATAGAATGCCTCCACGACCAATTTACTCGGGATACTATGACTAAATTATGCAACAAAATACACTATATTAAATGACCCAATTGATAAAAAAACCCATAGGCTATAGCATATTCATAATCCATGCAATTATTTTCAATATGTTTTCATCACCATAGCTCCTAACATCTTCATATTCCATGGAGTTATTTCCATATGATCCTGATTCTTCATCATTACCAAGCATAGGTGGGGAGAAATTCATTATCTAGACACAATTATCAAAAGCAAGATATGCAATGGGGATTGATTTGAATTTGAGGTAACTATATAATGACCACATTTGGGCCAAACAACGAAATTTTCCATATAACTTTGAAAAAGCACAAATATAAACCCTAAATCCTAAACCACACACACAAGCATCAAGAAATACTAGTCAAATTTGAGCAACCAAGAGACATAAGAATTTAAATAGAAGATTATATGAAAGGAGGTTGGGACGTCAAACATCACAAAGTATGAGGAAATGTAGAAGAGAGACAGTCTTATCGAGTTTTGCCCGAGTGTATGTCTTACGCAGGAGGAGGAAAGGACGGAGTCGAACCCTAAATTTCGAGGAGCCGATGTTTGATGTTGTTCCCTGTTGATTGCTCATTGCTATTCCCTGTAGAGCTCTTCTCTATTCGCTACTCATCAAATGCATTTTTTCAAAAAAAAAATTAGGGGAAAAAAAGTTAACGAATATTGGAAGAAATATTCTTATATGTATTCGTTGGTATTCGTGGGGGAGGCCCCACGAATGCGAATATCTCAATCTATGCATATTTCTATGAGTCAGTGTCAGTTGCTCGTATGAGCATTGAAATACTTGTCAGTACTTCTGTAAGTCCTTTTGATGGACTTGTATAAAAGTGCTCACTGAGCACATTGTATGTATAGAGCGTTATTATTTTGAATTGAGCTTATGCTATTCTACTCTCTCTGTCTCTGGACCCGTGTATTCTTAAGCTTCCATTAAATCTTCATTTCTATTTAACTGTTGTTATCCAGCTGAGCCGGTTTATCTAAGCTTCCGCATATTAACTTTTACATGGTATTAGAGTGCGAGGGTTGAGAGCCTCTATAGTCAACAAGCGATTTCCGAAGACAAACCCTTACACCCGGTAGAGAACAGAAAACAAAGGTTAGGTATGGACAGAAGCATGACGAGCTTGCTTCCAACAGAAAAGCTCGACCAAAGCAACTATGCGTCCTGGTCGTATAAAATGCACCAATACCTGTTGGGGCATGGATATTGGAGTTACGTTGAAGGAGCGAATGAAGCAGCGCCGGTTTCGGCACACAATGACTTCTCGGTATGGGAGCAAGGAGCGAGCAAAGTGTTGTACTGCCTCGCGTCTTGTGTGCACGATCAAATGCTTGGCTACATCAGAGATGCAAAATCATCGAAGGAGGCCTAGGAAAATTTCCAGAATATCTTCGCCGCAAGTACCATGGCTCGGAAGTTGCAGCTTCGGCAAGAGCTCAATAGTATCCGGCAATGGGACATGTCGGTCACCGATGACACCACTAAGATCTAGGAGATCTGTGATGCACTCGGGTCCATCAACATGATGGTGGACAAGGACGAGATGGTCCAGATCTGCCTCGGTAATCTAGCACACCGACATGGGCCAATTCGGACGACAATTTGCACTAGGGAGAAGCCGTCGTCCTTCTTTGACCCGCAATCGATGCTCATGGTCGAAGAAAACCATGCAAGTGGGTCAAGGACCACTCAATCGTACAACCGGATGCTGTACACAAAGGCGGATCGGCCATATGGGCATGGGAGACGAGGTGGGTCAGCATGCAATGCAAAGCAATGCCGGAAACCGGCAATCAAAGACCGAAACGGAATGCTGGTATTGTGGAACGAAATGCCACTGGGAAAGCAAGTGCTGGAAGAAGCACGCCGATACGGATAAATGCGGATCCGGCAAGGCTGGACAAGGGAACCGACAAAGCTCGCACTACGCAGAAGGATCGGAAGGATACGGAACCGAAAAGATCGGAAAAGGGCCAGCCTTCGTGGTGAAGCACAAGGCGAACTCAATGAAGAGACCACTTCCGGATTGGAGGTGTGGTACGTTGACTCCGGAGCATCTAACCACATGACGAGCCACGAATAGTGGTTCTCATTTCTGGAAAATAATGCTTGTTGTGACGATAGCGTCGTGACAAGGAGTGCGAGCGAATAACACAACTATTGAGATGATATGCGAAGAGTAAGAAAAGAAATAAAGCAATGATGCAAGTGAAACTAAGGTGAGTAATATTAGAGGTGAACAAGAGTAAAAGAGAATGAGAGAATGACATGAAAGAGGAAGAGAAGAGTAAGTTAAGTGAGAAAAAAAAGAATAAAGCTTAAGAAATTTTCATTAGAAAGACCTTGTGCAAACTAGTTTCGCTCTAGGTAGAGCTCATCAATGTCAAGGTCATTTACAACAAGAGGGTAGGTTTATATAGGGGGGAAGAGAGAGAGAGAGAGAGAGAGAGAGAGAGAGAGAGAGAGAGAGAGAGAGAGAGAATAGGAGTTAATGAGGGGAGAGAGGGAAACCAGGAATTGTGATAGGCAAAAGGTTGATAAGTGCAAGTGGGCTAGAGGGGGGTTATATGTATGTATATGATAAGTGATAGGTGCGGGTGGGCTCGAAGAAGAGGGGGATTATAGGGGTGGGATATAAAAAGAATATAGTATTAAGTGGGAGTATTTATGGATTTATATTTAGTTTTGATAAGAAAGGAATGAATGGACTTAGACTTAGTCCAACATATGAAGGGTCACGGTGTCTAGGAAATCCTCACATGCTCGCGAAATGAAGTGGGACCACTGGGGTCCTGGACCGGAAGGATTCGATGTTTTTAACAACGTAAGCGAGAAAGTATTGAAGATAGATAGATGGATGAAGAGAGAGAGATTGAACCCTTGACTTTAGTTTTACGAGACAAGATACGTAAGCATTAGGATAACTCAGATCTTTGATTAAAAGTTTCTTTTTTACTTACATCACTTGCTTCCCTTACACAAGCCCAACTATAGGCTTTTATAGGTCTCTCCATGCAAAAACCATGGTTTTGTGCCCACGGTTTCTATATGTTTGCTTCCTACAAAATATTGAATATGAAAAGAAAATATACAAATTTTATAGCACTCAATAGTGGCTTTAGTGGTAAGTTAATTTGTCTCTTCTCTTGGAGGTGCAAGGTTCAAGCCTTGCTTCTACCCCTATGTATGCACTTAAATGTTACTAGGCTTTAGTTTTATTTTTATATTTACAATTGAGCGCACATCACACGTGCATATGTTTAACTTTACATCTAGCTTTTCTTTTACGATTCTCATTTCAGTCCTATTTACAACATGCTAATTCACCCCTTTCACACGTGCACCTTGCACCTTCTCGATTTCGTTTGTTGCACACAATTTTCACACCGTTGCCGAAAATCTTCACGACATCCACCCCCACCAAACCGCACGTCCTCTGGTACATGCCAAGAAGAGAGTGTGAGATTTCGGCTACGGTGATTTGTACGATTCCTCCATTTCGAGCATGTCCATTCCCTTCACTCGAACCATTATCGCCACCCAATCCACAATATCATTCCCTCATTCTTTGCCTTACCATGACTAGTTGTCATGGCCCCTTGTTCTCCTTCTGAACATAACTGTTTAGGCTTTATGCATGTTCCACGCTTGTCTCGATCGTCTCCTTGCTCAAGGCACTTTGACCCATCACACATTTTTGTTTTATGTCTTTCTCCCCAAGCCTTTATCTGAATAATGACATTGACTACCCCATGTAGTACCTTCAAGTGCATGCCCACTTCGAGATCCTTACACGACCATGCTCTATATTTCTCACTTTGTCCAGTTTCATGATACAATCTCATGTTAGAGTTGACAATCATCACACTAGCATCTTTGCTAGATGTTTTGATCACATCCTTCAGATCCTGATGGCTCGCTTGGCCATCGTCATCCCTTGTCATACTTTGCTCAGACTCTTTGTTGTATGCATCGACTTTTGTCTCTATGCTTTGCTTAACCTCTTCCTCCCACACATCAGCTTCAACCCTTGCTTCTTCGTTTTCATTGTCCTTCTCTTGGGTCTTACATCGGTTAATGCCCAAGTCTCCAGAACAAGTGTGGAGAGATCCATATGTATTTTTCGGCCACTCCCCAACATCGTTATTTGCAGTAGCTTGGACCTTCGCTGCCCTACCATCATCTTCTGTCTCTTGGGTCTCACGTGTTGGGGACAAGATCGTCAGTGTGGAAGAACAAACAACATTTGTGATGTTGAAGGACCTGTGTATGAGAATAAACAATATACAGAGAGAGAGAGATAGAGAGAGAGAGAGAGAGAGAGAGAGAGAGAGAGAGGCACAAAGAAACATTTTATTTCTTAATAGCAACAATTACAAATAACAATCAACCTTCCACTAAAGGTTACAAAGTCACTTTATATAGTGACTATCCTAGGGCAACTGCCCTTTATGCTATTTACAGAAATAGCCCAAACTTGGGCTTTCCAAAGGGACAGTGTGAATACGGCCATTATACACTCGTATTCAACACTCCCCCGTAATGGGCGTATACATGGGTTATCTGAAATTACAGGTATGTACATGGTTTATCGGACAGATCGGTTTTGTTCAAGTCGGCAAGATTTGAAGACAGAAGACCGAACCGGTCGGGACGGAAGAGCTGAAGCCGATCCTCAAGGGACCGATGTCGGTTGTCCGAAACCATCATGTGCTGTGTGTCCGACTTTAACTGCACCGATTTTTCGTTACGCCCATCTGATGCCGAAGGGATCGGAAGCGATCCGCCGAAAAACACTTAGTCATTCCATCTGTGACATTATCGGTTGTGGATATCTAAGTTCTTGAGACCGATTTTCCCTGAAATGACGCAGTCCCGAACAAAGTGATATCGAACGTTGATATACTTGGAGGTGTTGTGGTAAATCGGATTTTTTGACAAAGCAACAACACCCTGACTGTTGTTGTAGACAACTGGAGCCGAGTCGAGGTTGACTTGTCGAAACGTCTGCGCCAACTGACCGAGCCATAAGGCTTCTTTTGCCGCGTCGGACGCAAATACATATTCCACTTCGGTCGTTGAGGTGGTTGTGCACTCCTGAAGTTTCGACTTCCACGAGATTGCTCCATTGCTGAATTTGAAACAATATCCAGTTGTTGATTTCTGACTGTCCACGCAACTGGCGAAGTCCGAGTCGGTGTAACCGACTATGCCCGAGGTTGAGTTCGGGCCAAAGAGAATGTCGTGGTCTTTTGTGCCAACTAGATATCTGAACACATGCTTGACTGTGTTCCAGTGCGATCGGCCTGGGTTGTGCATGAATCTGCTGATGACTCCTACGACGTGAGAAATATCAGGCCGTGTCGCGACCATCGCGTACATAAGGGAGCCGACTACTGGTGCATATGGTACCGACTTCATATCTTCCCCCTCAAGACCGGATGTCATGCATTCTCACTGAGACAGCCGAAGGTTGATGGGGAGTGGGGTTGAAGCAGACTTGGTTGAGTGCATGTTGAAGCGTTCTAAGACACGTTCGATGTAGTCGGTTTGAGACAAGAAAAGTTGTCGTTTATCGCAATGCCGAAATCTAATCTTCATACCAAGTATGTGTCTTGCCGAACCGAGGTCCTTCATGGCAAACTTCAACCACAATTTCCAAATGAGGTCGGTGAGCTCTCCGGCATGTCGTCCGGAGGGTAGCATGTCATCCACGTAAATGATGAGGAAGACGAGAGACCTGTCTTGAGCTGTTTTGGTGAAGAGACAGTGGTCCTCATAGCTCTTGGAGAAGCCGACCGACTGGATGAAGTCGTCGAACTTCTTGTACCATTGTCGGGGTGTCTGTTTCAGGCCGTATAAACTCTTCCTGAGTCGGCACACTAGATGTTCTTGGCTGGATGCCACAAAGCCTTTTGGCTGCTCCATATAGATTTCCTCCTATAGGTCACCGTGGAGGAATGTCATTTTTACATCTAGCTGAATCAACTCCAAGTTGTTGGCGGCCACGACGCCGAGCATGAAATGAAGGGTTGTCATTTTCACCACTGGTGAAAAGATTTTGTCGAAGTCGACGCCATATTCTTGTCGAAATCCCTTCGCAACTAATCTGGCCTTGTACTTTGGGTTGGTCGAGTCAGACGTCTCTTTTAGTCGATAGACCCACTTACATGGGAGAGCACGTCGATTCTTCGGTAATTCGACCAAGTCCCAATTCTTGTTTGTGCAAATGGAGTGCATTTCCGACTCCATCGCCCGATGCCAGGTGGCTGAGTCGGCAGATGCCGATGCTTCTTCGTAGGGCGTCGGTTTGCCGGCGTCGGTAAAGAAGATTCTGGGAGAGTACCTTTCCGGAGGTTGCGATAGTCTCTCGGATCTTCGAGGTTGACTGGACTGGTCGCACCGGGTATAGGTGTCGGATGGTCGGAAGCCGAGCCATTCGGCTGTGCTGAATCGGTGGATTCAGGACGGATGTCGGTTACCCGTGAAACCAATCTCGTGTTGTGGGTTGGGCCTTCATGAAGGGTTGGCACTTTGGAAAATATTACCCTTCGGACTTCAATAGGCCTTTTGGCCGTTTTATGCATAGCCGACTCGTTGAACACGACGTCCGAACTTCGGACGATTTGTCTGTGCTTGGGGTCCCAGAGTCGGTATCCAATCTTGTCGTTGGGTCCATATCCAAGGAAAACACATTTCCTTGATCTTGGTTCGAGTTTCCGGCAGTCGTCTTTCGGTATGAGGGCATACACCTTGCAGCAGAAGATCCTCAGCTTGTCATAATTCGGCTTACTGCCAATCCATGTTTCCTGAGGTATTTTAAGTCCTAGAGGTCTACTTGGCAACATATTTATTATGTGTACTGCCGTGAGTAGAGCCTCCGCCCAGAAGCCATCCGACAGTCCGGAGTGTTGGAGCATGGATACTATGCGTTCTTGAATCGTCCGATTCATGCGCTCAACGATTCCGTTCTGCTTCGGACTATAGGGTGTTGTACATTCACGTCGAATGCCGCGTTCCTGGCAAAATTTGACGAATTCGTCAGATTTGAATTCTCCTCCATTATCGGTTCGGAGACATTTTAGTTTCCGACCGGTTTGGTTTTCGACCATTGCAAGCCATTCGGAGAAGGTCTAGAACACCCGATCTTTGGTTCTAATGGGGTAAGCCCACACCTTTTGAGTCGAGTTGTCAATAAAACTAACGAAGTACGAAGCACCACCAAGAGACTGATGTGGCATCGGGCCACAGACGTCTGAGTGGAACAAATTTAGGGGACTCGATTCTCTTGGTGCTGATGTCGGGTGTGATGCGGCTACTTGTTTGTCGTACTGGAAATGCTTGCAGAATTGGTGATCCGAGAAGGAGAGCTTGGGGATGTAATCGGCTCTGGATAAGTGCGTTATGCCAGCCTTGCTGAGGTGTCCAAGTCATTCGTGCCATAACGATGACACGGGGATATCAACCAAAAATAAGTCACCCTCTTTGAGTGTGACATATAAAGGGTACAAAGAGTGTACCTTTGGTCCTCGAGCAAGCAGGAGGTTCCCTTTGTGGAGTGTCCACCCTCCCGATGAGAACCCGACACGGATGCCGGCTTCGTCAAGCTGTCCGACTGAGATCAAGGGTCTTGAAAGCCTAGGAACGTGTCAGACGTTGTGTAGTACGAGTGTAGAGCCACCCGGAAGGTTGAGCTCTATGGTGCCAATTCCGATTATGGCACAATGTTGCGAGTTCCCGACTCGAACTGAGTCGGAGTGCCGGTCCGAGTATTGCCGAAACTGAGATTGGTGAGGTGTCACATGATATGATGCGCCCGAGTCCAGGAGCCATGTGCTCGATTCCTTAGTTGTAAGTAGAACTTCTGATTCAACTAGGTTCTCTATGGACAATATGTTCGGGTTGGTCGTCAAAATTTCGGTTGAAGAGCCGACGTAGTTGACCTCCTCATGACGGCTACTCTTCTGATCTGCTCTCTGAGCTTTGTCGGTTTTTTCTTTGAGTGCCCAACAGTTGGCTTTGATGTGTCCCGGTTTCTTGCAGTAGTTGCAGATTCAGTTGTCTTGGGACTTGCTCCGACTTCGCTGATTGTTCGGCGGTTGGGAAGAGCTTCTTCCCCAGTTGTTCGATCGGTCGGTCGAACCTTGTACTACGTAAACTTCATCTGCCAAGTATTTGGCAAAAGACTTTCTCCGAGCCGCTTCAGTCAGGATTGCGCTCGTGATTTCGTAGTACTTAATGGCAGTTGTTGAAGCATTGCACACGGTTGTGACGAAAGTTTCCCAAGAAGAGGGGAGACTACTCGTGAGTATCATTGCTCTGAGTTCATCCTCTATTGCCGTCCCCTGAGACGATATTTGGGAGCTTAGGCTTTCGTACTCGTTGAGGTGTGCCTGAACCGAATCAGATTCTTTCATCCGCAAGTTGTAGAGGCGCCGGATCAGATACATCTTCGTTGTGGCGACCTTCTTTTCATAAGTTTCCGACAATGTTTTCCAAAGTTCAAAAGTTGTCGAGCATGATTGCACTGTGAAGTACACTGATTCCGACAAGTGCATCCGAATCCTGGCGCGGATGATTCTGTCCAGCTTTAGCCACTCGTTTGCCTTGTATGCTTCTGGAGGATTTTCATTCTCAATCGGGTCTATCTGACCCTTGACTATGAGATAGTCCTGCATTTGTTCCTTCCAGAAGTTGAAGTTCGAACCGTAAAACCTCCTTAGACTCATCTCCGATGAGCCGGATGTTGATGCCATCTTATTCGGTTTCGTTTGGTAAGACTGTGTTTGGAGTTGACTAGGAACCTTAGTGGGGTGCAACCGGTCGGCTCACCCGATATCGTTCTAGTCGGTCTTGAACTCGAGTCGGTTTGGTTTTGGATACTTGTTTGCTGAACCTTCTTGGAGTGACTCAGGTTAGCTTCCGATTGTATGCCGAATACCGATCACAAGAAACCGATTGTTTAGGACGATTCTGCGTCGGATGACTGCAACGATTAGAGGGACGGATCCTCCCGAATGTCGATCAGCCGAATGAAGCACGAATTTGGTTGTTGCCTGGAGACCAATCTCAAGTGGTTACAATCACAGGATCAGAGTACAACTGGCTAGCTTACTCCAATTAGTGATTTAACACAGTGAGATGCAGGCTTCTTGTTTGTCTTCTCTCTTCTTTGTTCTTCAAGAAAACAGAACCAAAATGTTGTGTGGTGTACTATGACGGCCGACAACGGGTTGAAGAACCTCCAACGCTCTGATACCAAATGTTGGGGACAATGTTGTCAGTGCGGAAGAACAAACAACATTTGTGATGTTGAAGGACCTATGTATGAGAATAAACAAGATACACACAGACTGAGACAGAGAGATAGGCACAAAGAAACATTTTATTTCTTAATAGCAACAGTTACAAATAACAACCAACCTGTCGAATACAAGTGTATAATGGACGTATTCACACTATCCCTTTAGGCCATTTGTGTAATTATCATAAAGGGTAGTTGCCCTAAGTCGGTCACTATATATAGTGACCTTGTAACCTTTTTGTAAGGTTGGGTGTTGTATTATTGCTTTGTGGAATAAGAAGTCTTTTGTGTGTCTCTCTCTCTCTCTCTCTCTCTCTCTCTCTCTCTCTGTGCACGACCTACAATCTGTCATACGCAGGTATTCAACAAGAATCGAATGCTTCTTGATCTTCCGCATTGACGACCTCGTCTCCAACATCTGGTATCAGAGCCTGCACAGTATTCGGTCCTTCATCCCGCTGTCGGCCGTCGTCTCAGCCTGCACAGCATTCGGTTTCTTGCGTCATTCGAAGAAGAGAGAAGAAGAAGAAAAACGAGGCTTGCATCTCATCGCGTTAGATCATCTTCGCTTGGAGTAAGCCAGCAGGTTGTACTCTGTTCCTTGTGATCGTAACCGCTCGAGGTGAAATCCCCTTGTGCAACATTGACATGATCGTGCTCCACTCGGTTAAACAGCATCCGAAAAGGTCATTAAACGCTGCTCGCCGCTCGTTGTAACCACTCGGTGCAGATCGGTCTCAAGACAACAACCCCAATTCGCGCTTCATCCGGCTGATCGACATTCGGGAGGATCAGTTGGATCTGTCTCTCTCGTCGCTGCAGCCACCCGAAGCAGAATCGGTCCAGATAATCGGTTTCAATAATCGGTATTCGGCATATATATATCCGAAGCGAACCGGGCTCACTCCGACTCGGCAACATTCGGGAAGACCAGTCGGTTCTGTCCCTCAAGCTACCGGAGTCAATTCGAGCAAGTTCCGAAGCCGAACCGACTCGGGTTCAAATCCGACTAGAACGATATCGGGTGAGCCAACCGACTGCACTCCAACAAGGTTCGTAGTCAACTCCGAACCGAGCTCCGTCAACCGAAACCAAATTTGATGGCATCAACATCCGGCTCGTCAGAAATGAGTCTACGCAAGTTCGATGGATCAAACTTCAACTTCTGGAAGGAACAAATGCAGGACTATCTCATAGTCAAGGGGCAAATCGATCCCATCGAAAATGAAGAACCTCCAGAAGGATACAAACCAATTGAGTGGCAGAAGCTGGACAGAATCGTCCGCGCCACGATTCGGATGCACCTATCGGAATCGGTATACTTTACGGTGCAATCGTGTACGACAGCATTCGAACTGTGGAAAACACTGTCGGACACTTACGAAAAGAAGGTCGCCGCAACAAAGATGTTTCTGATCCGGCGCCTCTACAACTTGCGGATGAAAGAATCCGACTCGGTTCAAGCACACCTAAATGAGTACGAAAGCATAAGCTCCCAAATCTCGTCACAGGGGACGGCAATCGAGGATGAACTCAGAGCAATGATACTCATGAGTAGCCTTCCCTCATCATGGGAAACTTTCGTCACAACCGTGTGCAACGCGTCAACCACGGCTGTTAAATACTCCGAAGTCACGAGCGCAATCCTGACCGAAGCAGCTCGGAGAAAGTCTTTCGCCAAAGACTCAACAGACGACGCTTATGTAGTACAAGGTTCGACAGACCGATCGAACATACGAGGAAGAGATTCCTCACGGCCGCCGAACAATCAGCGAAGACGGAGCCAGTCACGGGATAACCGAATCTGCAACTATTGCAAGAAACCCGGACACATCAAAGCCGACTGCCGCGCACTCAAGAACAAGAACAACAAGAAGAGTGGCCGGCATGAGGAGATCAATTACGTCAGCTTCTCAGCTGATGTGCTACCAGACGACCCGAATATACTATCAATCGAAAATCCAGTCGGATCAGAAGTTCTACTCACGACTGAAGAGTCCAGCACATGGCTCTTAGATTCGGGCGCGTCATTTCACGTGACTCCTCATCGATCCCAATTTCGGCAATATACGATCCGTCACTCCGACTCAGTTCGAGTCGGTAACTCGCAACACTGTGACATCATCGGAATCGGCACAGTAGAGCTCAACCTTGCAGGTGGCTCTACACTTGTACTCCACAATGTCCGACATGTACCCGAGCTCTCAAGGCCATTGATCTCAGTCGGACAACTAGATGAAGACGGCATTCGTGCCGGTTTTTCTTCGGGAGGGTGGACACTCCACAGGGGGAACCTCCTGCTTGCTAGAGGACCCAAGATACACTCCCTGTATCCGTTACATGTTACGCTCAGAGAGGGTAACCTGTTTCTGGTGGATATTCCTGTGTCATCACTATGGCACAGAAGATTAGGACACCTCAGCAAGGCCGGCATCACGCATCTATCTAGAGCCGGATACATCCCCAAACTCTCCTTCTCCGACCATCAATTCTGCGAGCATTGCCAGTATGGCAAACAAGCAGCCGCATCACACCCGACATTAGCACCAAGAGAAACGAGACCTCTCGATTTGGTCCACTCGGACGTCTGTGGCCCGATGCCGCATCAGTCTCTTGGCGGTGCCTCTTACTTCGTCAGTTTTATTGACGATTCGACTCGAAAGGTGTGGGCTTATCCAATTCGCACCAAAGATCGTGTCTTCTCGATCTTCTCCGATTGGCTCGCTATGGTAGAAAATCAAACTGACCGAAAACTGAAATGCCTTCGGACAGACAATGGGGGAGAGTTCAAATCAGAAGAATTCGTCAAATTCTGCCGACAACGCGGCATCCGACGTGAATTTACGGCACCACACAGTCCGGAGCAAAACGGGATTGCAGAACGAATGAATCGGACAATCCAAGAACGGATAGTTTCCATGCTCCAACACTCCGGACTGTCGGATGGCTTCTGGGCAGAGGCTCTACTCACGGCAGTACACATAATCAATATGTCGCCAAGTAGACCTCTAGGACTTCAAATTCCTCAGGAACGATGGATCGGCGGTAAGCCGAATTACGACAAGCTGAGGATCTTCGGATGCGAGGCGTACGCCCTTATTCCGAAAGATGATCGCCGAAAACTTGCACCTCGGTCCAGGAAATGCATTTTCCTTGGATATGGATCCGACGGCGAAATGGGATACCGACTCTGGGATCCCGAACGCAGACAAATCGTCCGAAGTTCGGACGTTGTGTTCAACGAGTCGGCTATGAATCCATCAGTCGAAAAACCGATCGAAGTCCGAAGGGTAACATTTTCCGATGTGCCGACCCTTCAAGAAGGCCCCGCTCTCAACACACGGTCAGCTTCACAGGTAGCTGAACCTTACACTACCGACTCGGACAACTCCGACTCGTCACAACAGAACAATCCGCTTTCGGACCATCCGACCTTGATACCCGATGCGACCAGTCCAATCATACCTCGACGATCCGAGAGACTGTCGCAACCTCCGGAGAGGTATTCTCCTGGAATTTTCTTCACCGACGCCGGCGAACCGACGTCTTACGAAGAAGCATCGACATCTGTCGATTCCGTCACCTGGCATCTGGCGATGGAGTCGGAAATGCACTCCATTCGGGCAAACAAGACTTGGGATCTGGTCGAATTACCTAGGAACCGACGTGCTCTTCCTTGCAAGTGGGTTTATCGACTAAAAGAGACGTCTGATTCGACCACCCCAAAGTACAAGGCCAGATTAGTTGCGAAGGGCTTCCGACAAGAATATGGCGTCGACTTCGACGAGATTTTTTCACCAGTGGTGAAAATGACAACCCTTCGTTTTCTACTCGGCGTAGTGGCAACCGACAACTTGGAGCTGATTCAGCTAGATGTCAAAACAACCTTCCTCCATGGTGATCTCGAGGAGGAAATTTATATGGAGCAGCCAAAAGGCTTCGTGGCACCTGGCCAAGAACATCTAGTCTGCCGACTCAGGAAGAGTCTATACGGCCTCAAACAGGCACCGCGACAATGGTACAAGAAGTTCGACGACTTCATCCAATCGATCGGCTTCTCCAAAAGCGATGAGGACCATTGTCTCTTCACCAACACAGCTCAAGATGGATCACCCATCTTCCTCATCATTTACGTGGACGACATGCTAATCTCTGGACGCCACGCGGGCGAACTTGCCGATCTCATTCGGCAACTGCGGTTGAAGTTTGCCATGAAGGACCTCGGTCCGGCACGACACATACTTGGCATGAAGATTAGTCGGCATCGCGATAAACGACATCTTTTTTTGTCTCAGACCGACTATATCGGACGTGTCTTGGAACGCTTCAACATGCAATCAGCCAAATCTGCTTCAACCCCGCTCCCAATGAATCTTCGGCTCTCTCAGCGAGACTGCCCGACATCCGGCCCGGAGGGGGAAGATATGAAGTCGGTACCGTATGCACCGGCAGTCGGCTCCCTTATGTACCTGATGGTCGCGACACGGCCTGATATTTCTCATGCCGTAGGAGTCGTTAGCAGATTTATGCACAATCCTGGCCGATCGCATTGGAACGCAGTCAAGCATGTGTTCAGATATCTGGCTGGCACAAAAGACCATGGCATTCTTTTCGGTCCGAACCGAACCTCAGGCGTAGTCGGTTACACCGACTCGGACTTCGCCGGCTGTATAGACAGTCGGAAATCAACAACCGGATACTGCTTCAAATTCGGCAATGGAGCAATCTCGTGGAAGTCGAAACTTCAGGAGTGCACAGCGACCTCAACGACCGAAGCAGAATATGTAGCTGCGTCCGACGCAGCAAAAGAAGCTTTGTGGCTCGGTCGGCTGGCGCACACGTTTCGACAAGTCGACCATGACTCGGCTCCAGTTGTCTATAGCGACAGTCAAGGTGCTGTTGCCTTGTCGAAAAATCCGGTTCACCACAACGCCTCCAAACATATCGACGTTCGATATCACTTCGTTCGGGACTGCGTCATTTCAGGGAAAATCGGTCTAGAGAAAATATCCACAACCGACAATGTCGCAGATGGAATGACCAAGTGTCTTTCGGCAGACCGCTTTCGGTCTCTTCGGCATCAGATGGGCGTAACGACAAACCAGTCCGGTTAGAGCCGGACACAGCGCAGGATGGTTCCCGACAACCGACATCAGTTCCTCAATGATCGGCTTCAACTGTTCCGACCCGACCAGTTCGGTCTTCTGCCTTCGGACCCTGCCGACTCGAACAAAGCTGATATGTCCGAGAACCTAAGTCTATACCTGTAATCTTAGATAACCCATGTATACGCCCATTACGGGGGAGTGTCGAATACAAGTGTATAATGGACGTATTCACACTATCCCTTTAGGCCATTTGTGTAATTATCATAAAGGGTAGTTGCCATAAGTCGGTCACTATATATAGTGACCTTGTAACCTTTTTGTAAGGTTGGGTGTTGTATTATTGCTTTGTGGAATAAGAAGTCTTTTGTGTGTGTGTCTCTCTCTCTCTCTCTCTCTCTCTCTCTCTGTGCACGACCTACAATCTGTCATACGCAGGTATTCAACAAGAATCGAATGCTTCTTGATCTTCCGCATTGACGACCTCGTCTCCAACACAACCTGTTGGGAGACAGGTCCCTCCGGATGGGAAGGGAGAAGAACAGTGCTGATGAACAAACTCGGCCGAGGCCGAAACCGGATGAGGAGTACCCGACTTCGGAGAGCTGGATGGTGCAGGCCCGATATGAACCAGATGAGGAGTACCCGGCTTCGGAGAGCCGGATGGTGCAGGCCCGGTATGAACCGGATGAGGAGTACCCGGCTACGGAGAGCCGGATGGTACAGACCCGGTGAGAACCGGATGAAGAGACATATTCGTAAATATGTTTCTGAGAGCCCATCGAGGCTACATTTGTAAATAGCCGAAAAGTCATATTAGTATAAATATGACTTAGGGCAAACTTTTAGTAGTGGTTGTTGTCATTCTTGTTGGTGCAAGAATAGAGTGAGTGCGTAACTGTACAGAGAGAGAGAGAGAGAGAGAAAGAGGTCGTTGCCTCTGTTGTAACCGTCGCCTGTGGCGAAGATCTGTGAGCACGAGGTCATTGCCTCAGTGAACTCATTGTTGTAGATTCTTACGTAGTGACAGTTTGCAGCCTGTGGGCTGCCGTGGTTTTTTTTTCCCCTAGTTTGGGGTTTTCCACGTAAACCTCCTGTGTATTCTCTCCTTCTTTGTGTCGCGTTTTATTTCCCGTTTTCTGTGTATCATTCTAAGCTCGGTTGTGGCCGAGTGTTGCGCATAACGAGCGTTGAGTTCCCGACAAGTGGTATCAGAGCGAATCGACACAGAAAATGGACGAATCATTTGGTGGCATGTTCAAGCTCACCGGCTCCAACTACTCAGTGTGGAAGTCGAAGATGAGGGACATGCTCGTGGTTAAAGACCTCTGGCTGCCGGTTCAGTTCGGGGACAAGAGACCGGACAAAATCGACGCCGCAATATGGGAGGTGATGCACATGAAGACAACGACGTACATACGGTGCTTCATCGACATGACCCTGTACAACAATTTCAATGAAGAGAGCAAGGCTCATGAGCTCTGGGAGAAGATCGGCATAATGTTTCAAAACAAAAATGCTGTTAATCAGGTTTCGATATTCCGGAAGCTAGTAAGACTCCGGTACCAAGATGGCTCCAGCATGGCGGAGCATATGAATGCCTTCCAGGGGCTGATACACCAGGCAACGTCATTGGAAGTACCTCTTGCCGATGAGGTACTAACGCTACTCCTGCTCGGTTCCCTCCCAGATAGCTGGGAGACGTTGGTTGTCACTTTGGGCAACGCCGGGCCGGAAGGAAAACGGTTATCCCTAGCAAGAGTAAAGTCGAGCTTGCTAGATGAGGAGGCGTGTCGGAAAGACAAAGATACGAGCTCCGACTCCAAAGCCCTCCTTACCGAATCGGAACGCGGAAGACATAGAAACCGTAGTCCCCAGAACCGGGAGAAGTCGGGGACACGATCAAAGTCAAGGGGGAGGCCCACTTGCTTCTATTGCGGCAAGCCGGGACACTTCCAAAAGAACTGTCGGCATTTCCGAAAAGATAAGGAGACCGACGGTACCGATTCGAAGCGGAGCCCAGACCGGAATGGTAAAGACCGGAGGGGGCCGGACCGGAAGGGGACGACGACAATCGCGGCAAGTGAAGAAGAGTTGATGCTCATCACCGAGGAGAGTGAGATAAACCTTGCCGGCGACGAGATGACCTGGGTGGTAGACTCCGGAGCGTCGTTCCACCTTACCCTGGACCGGAAATGCTTCTCATCCTACTCAGCCGGTGATCACAACTGTGTCCGGATGGGGAATGAAGGGACTTGCCGAATTGTCGGCATAGGAGACGTGTGGCTGTCGACACCAACCGGATGCAAGTTGCTGCTGAAGGATGTCCGACACGTTCCGGAAGTTCGTCTGAACCTGATATCAGCCGATCGGCTAGATGATGAAGGCTACATGGGTAGCATCCGGAACGGTGTCATGAAGTTCAGCAAAGGGAGCCTGATTGTGGCTCGGGCCCGGAAGGTAAACACATTGTACCTGATGAATGCCCGGTTATGCCCGGAAGAAGTGAACGTGGCATCCAACACTGCCGGTGAGCTGTGGCACAAGAGGCTGTGTCACATGAGCGAGAAGGGGATGAAGAGGCTTGCAGACGACAACCTCATTCTAGTGAAGAACGTGCACTTGGAGAAGTGCACTGATTGTCTGGCCGGTAAGCAAAACCGGACCTCCTTCCGACCAAGGCCACCGATGAGACGTAATGCACCATTGGAGTTGGTGCATACGGATGGGTGTCAAGTAGACACGAAGTCACATGCCGGAGCGCAGTACTTCGTGACCTTTATAGATGACCACAGCCGGAAGCTGTGGGCCACACCGTTGAAGACGAAGGATCAGGTGCTATCTGTCTTCAAAGAGCTCTACGCGAGAGTGGAAAGAGAAACCTGCCGGAAGCTGAAGGCGGTTCGAGCAGATAACAGAGGTGAATACTGGGGGCAGTTCGAGGAGTACTGTTGCTCGAAGGGAATCCGGCTCGAATTTACCGTGCCGAAGACACCGGAACTAAACGGACTGGCCGAGAGGATGAACCGGACCATAATGGAGAGGGTCCGGAGTATGCTAGCGCATGCAAAACTACCCAAGAAGTTTTGGGCTGAGGCACTGTCGACGGCGACATACGTGATAAACAGATCACCCTCAGTACCCTTGGACGGAGACACACCACAGAGAGTGTGGACCGGTAAGGACGGGTCCTACCGGCATCTGAAGGTGTTCGGGTGTCTCGCGTACGTGCATGTAGCAAAGGACCGGAGAGGAAAGTTAGATCCAAAGACCCGGCCATGCATATTCCTCGGTTACGGTGACGATGAGTTCGGCTACCGAGTGTGGGACCCGGTCGACAAGAAGGTATTCCGGAGTCGAGATATTATCTTCATGGAAGACAAGGCGCTCGCCGACTGGGAGTCGGAGAAGAAGATAATGAACTCCGAGTCGACCGGTAAGGATCGATTGTACGATGAGCAGACCCAACCGGCAAGAGACCGGTTAGCACTCGAGGTACCAGCCGGTTACGATGAGGATACTGAACAGGCTGAAGAAGAAGTAGAGGAAGCTGAAACCGGAACCGGCCAAGACCCCGAATCGGATTCGGATGAAGAGCAGATGGATGAGCCGGTCACTGAAGCCCAGAGACAGAGATATCCTCTCAGAGAGAGAAGGCCCCCCCGGAGATTTCCGGATGCAGATCATGTTCTACTGACCGATGAGGGGGAGCCGAAAAGCTTCAAAGAAGCGAAGGAAGACACCCATAGCCGAAAGTGGTTAAGTGCCATGCAGGATGAGATGGATTCCCTGCATGAGAACCATACGTACGAATTGGTGGAGTTGCCGAAAGGAAAGCGGGCACTCCGAAACAAGTGGGTGTACAAGTTGAAACCGGGAGATGTCGGCAACCCCCCGAGATACAAAGCCAGGATCGTGGTGAAGGGGTTCCAGAAGAAGAAGGGCGTGGACTTCGACGAGATATTTGCCCCGGTAGTAAAGATGACCTCCATCCGGACGGTGCTGAGTATAGTAGCAAGCATGGACCTCGAGGTAGAGCAACTGGACGTGAAGACGACATTCCTTCATGGCGACCTCGAAGAGGAGATCTACATGCAGCAATCGGAAGGATTCGTGGAGAAAGGGAAGGAGCACCTGGTATGCCGGTTGAAGAAGAGCCTGTACGGACTGAAGCAGGCTCCCCGACAATGGTACCGGAAGTTCGACTCCTTCATGACCGATCAAGGGTATCACAAGACGCAGGCCAATCATTGCGTGTTTGTGAAGAAGTTCGAAGGAGGCGACTTCCTAATACTCCTTCTGTACGTGGATGACATGTTGATCGTCGGATGGGACCAAGTCAAAATACGGATGCTGAAGAAGGCTCTCAACCGGACCTTCTCAATGAAAGACTTGGGTCCGGCAAGACAAATGTTGGGGATGCACATCATTCGGGACCGGTTAAAGAAGCAATTATGGCTGTCACAGGAGAAGTACATGACAAAGGTGCTTCACCGGTTGAACATGTCAGAAGCGAAACCGGTCGGATCGACACTTCCGGCAATCTGCAGGCTATCCGGTAAGTAGAGCCCGAAGACAAAAGCAGAGAAGGCGGATATGATGAAGATTCCATATGCCTCTACCGTCGGGAGCTTGATGTACGCAATGGTGTGTACCCGACCAGATATAGGATACGCAGTCCGAGTGGTGAGCCGGTTCATGAGCAATCCCGGCAAGGAGCACTGGAATGCGGTCAAATGGATACTCCGGTATTTGAAGGGCACTTCAAACATGTGTCTCCGATTCGGCTCAGGAAAACCTCAACTGGACGGTTTCACCGATTTGGACATGTCGGTTGATGTGGATACCAGCCGGTCTACATCCGAGTATGTAATGACATATGCAGGGGGAGCTGTTTCGTGGCAGTCGAGGCTGCAGAAGACGGTTGCATTGTCAACCACGGAGGCGGAGTACATGGCGGCTGTGGAAGCCGGCAAGGAAATATTATGGATGAAGGACTTCATCGGAGAGCTCGGTATCCGGCAAGAGGAATACCGACTCTATTGCGACAGTCAAAGTGTCATCCACCTTGCTAAGAATGCAGCCTACCATTCCCGGACGAAGCATATCCAACGGAGGTATCACTGGATCCAGGAAAGAGTAGATGACCAGGAGTTCACATTGACGAAGATCCACACGCCCGAGAACGGGTCAGATATGCTGACCAAAGTGTTGACACCCGACAAGCTGAACGCATGCCGGAAGAAGATCGGGCTGGTAAGACACCCCATGCCGGAGTGAAGGGGGAGTTTGTTGGGAGACAGGTCCCTCCAGATGGGAAGGGAGAAGAACAGTGCCAATGAACAAACTCGGCCGAGGCCAAAACCGGATGAGGAGTACCCGACTTCGGAGAGCCGGATGGTGCAGGCCCGGTATGAACCGGATGAGGAGTACCCGGCTTCGGAGAGCCGGATGGTGCAGGCCCGGTATGAACCGGATGAGGAGTACCCGGCTACACAGAGCCGGATGGTGCAGGCCCGGTATGAACCGGATGAGGAGTACCCGACTACGGAGAGCCGGATGGTACAGACCCGGTGAGAACTGGATGAAGAGACATATTCGTAAATATGTTTCTGAGAGCCCATCGAGGCTACATTTGTAAATAGCCGAAAAGTCATATTAGTATAAAGATGACTTAGGGCAAACTTTTAGTAGTGGTTGTTGTCATTCTTGTTGGTGCAAGAATAGAGTGAGTGCGTAACTGTACAGAGAGAGAGAGAGAGAGAAAGAGTTCGTTGCCTCTGTTGTAACCGCCGCCTGTGGCGAAGATCTGTGAGCACGAGGTCGTTGCCTCAGTGAACTCATTGTTGTACATTCTTACATAGTGACAGTTTGCAGCCTGTGGGCTGCCGTGGTTTTATTTTCCCCCTAGTTTGGGGTTTTCCACGTAAACCTCCTGTGTATTCTCTCCTTCTTTGTGTCGCGTTTTATTTCCCGTTTTCTGTGTATCATTCTAAGCTCAGTTGTGTCCGAGCGTTGCGCATAACGAGCGTTGAGTTCCCAACACAACCTTCCACTAAATGTTACAAAGTCACTTTATATAGTGACTATCCTAGGGCAACTGCCCTTTATGCTATTTACAAAAATAGCCCAAACTTGGGTTGTCCAAAGGGACAGTGGGAATACGGCCATTATACACTCGTATTCGACATCACATTGGCTTTGAACCACAACTGCCCAAGTCTCTTGAACATGTGTGAAGGAATCCATTTGTCTTTGGTCAATTGCCTTCGACACCTTTGTCTTGATGTCATATTTCACATTAGATTTGAACTACCCCTTGTTGCCACCTTCCGTCTCTTGGGTCTTATGTTGGTTCTCGGACGCAACTACCCAAGTCTCTGGAACCAGTCTGGGGAAAGTCTTGTCACTGCCATCATTCACCATCGACTCGTCCATATCTATCTTCGCCTTGATGTTGTGCACACCATCTTGGTCCTTCCCCTTACTACCACCTTCCATCTCTTGGGTCTCACGTTGGCTCTCTGCAACTGCCCAAGTCTCCGGAACTTGTGTGAAGGAATCCTCAACGCGGTCATGTGCCATTAATTCTTCCATAACCACCTCTGACTCGATGTAATTTTTCGTGGCTATCTCTTCAAGCTCATGGGCCTCGTACCCATTGACCCTCTTGATCGAGCAAGCTTCGATTATGCTTCTCTCTTCGTCGCATGTATTCGTTTTGACCTTCGGATCCTTGCCGACACATTTCGTCTCTTGGGTTTCACGTTGGTTCTTGGACGAAACTGCCCAAGTCTTTGGAACAAGTGCGGAGAAAATCTGGCCATGGTCGTTGTCGACGCTTGTTGTCTTGTTCATAGTCACCTCCTTGATGTCGTCTTTAGTGGCTAGATCCTCAATTACACTAGCCTCACACTCTTTATCTCCATTGACGCAAGCTTCGATTAGGCTTGCTCCTTCATCATCCGATGTTTCGAACATGACGCGTATTTCGAAACATTCATCCTCCCTCGAAGTGGCCTTCTCCGTCCTCGAGTCATCATCAAACTTCTTTTCATGTAGGTTGCTTTGTTTAGGTAGCTCGACTTCTTTAGATAGTCTTGTTTTTTCTACGTTTGACCTTACCAAGTTAATATATTCAAGCCATTGATGACGCCTATCGATCTTGTTGCACGCTCTCTTCGACGCAACCCAGTCTGCCACAAGCCCGTTCACTTGGGTATCATCTTCGAGGAGAGTCCCCAATTCTCGTCTATCCTTCATATCCATAGCTTTCAAGAAGTACAAAGTCTTGTCCTCCTCAAGCAGCACTTGGTCCATGGTAGGGAGATGACTAAACATCTGGTCGAACTTGTCGTATACCCTCGAGGCGCTCATCTTCTTATTTTTCGTTTCTATCCACTTCATCAAGACATGTTGAGTCATCCTCGACAAATCTTCCATCACAAACTCTGCTAATATTGCTCTTTCAAACTCTGACCACGTTGTCTTCCTTTCTTGAAGCTCAATGACCCGCCTTTAGACGTTGTTGGTGGCAACTCGCTTGAAACTCGAGATTTGACGTGCTTCAGACACGTCCCTTTGATTCATCTCCCTTTTGTATACATCTAGGAACTTCGTAATGTTTATTCCATCAAATTAACCCTCGACCCCCATGACACTGTTGACGGCCTTCTCCGCGCTTGCATCGTTGTCCCGAGATCTCATCATTTGTTCGAAGATTATCATCATTCTTTCGAACTCTCCCACTTGATTGCTTGAGGATGCCATCTCCAAGTATTGGTTGATCCTCATCTTGACCCTTCCTACCGCTTCTTCACGTCGGGTTCACCAAGTAAGATGTCGAGGAAATCCTCGCGTGTTCGTGAAATGAAGCAGGACCACCGGGGTCCTGGACCGGAAGGATTCGATGTTTTTAGCAGTGTAAGTGAGAAAGTATTGTTATCCATTCCTTTGGAAAACACCTTCGATGAGCCCACAGGCTATCGGTGTCAAGGGATCGTATTACGTGGAAGCTTCTTCTACACGGGAAAAAAGAGAACAAGGATCGTGCACGGGCTACAACCCGTTAAGTATTAACGTAGCCCGAATTACGAGTACGGGGAGAATACACAGATAGGAGTTTAGAAAAGACGAAACTTATATTCCATGATAAAGCTTACAGTGATTACAATACTCGGCCTCAACCGGAAATAGTACTTACAGAGCTTGCTCCTATGATATTACTCTCGCTCAGAATGATCTAGGTAGGTATCTCCCCCCTTGCTGAGGTACGCAGACCTTGGTTTATATACTTTTTCTTCATACAGAGCCGAGCGGTCGGCTGACTGTGAGGCTCGAAACTCGGCGTTTTCCTAACTCGCCTTACCTACCGGCGTATTACATTTAACTAATTTATATTTCTGGCCTATGGACAACAAGTATTGAAGATAGATAGATGGATGAAGAGAGAGAAAAAGAGAGAGATTGAGATAGAGATTGAACCCTTGCCTTTAGTTTTACGAGACAAGATACGTCACCATTAGGATAACTCAGATCTTTGATTAAAAGTTTCTTTTTTACTTACATCACTTGCCTTCCTTATACAAGCCCAACTATAGGCTTTTATAGGTCTCTCCATGCAAAAACCATGGGCTAAACCCATGGGCTAAAACCACGAGTTGAAACCATGGGCTAAAACCATGGTTTTGTGCCCACGGTTTCTATATGTTTGCTTCCTACAAAATATTGAATATGAAAAGAAAATATACAAATTTTAAAGCACTCAATAGTGGCTTTAGTGGTAAGTTAATTTGTCTCCTATCTTGGAGGTGCAAGGTTCAAGCCTTGCTTCTACCCCTATGTATGTACTTAAATGTTACTAGGCTTTAGTCTTATTTTTATATTTACAATTGAGCGCACATCACACGTTGTCGCGTTGCTACGCGCGCGCGTGGAGAAAGGTGGGACCACGGGGGTCTTGGACTAGGGAGTGACGGAGCGTAGGAAGTCATGCTTCACCGTTTCCGGGGAATCCCAGAAGAACACCGGAAGCGACCGAAGGGAGAGAGAGAAAAAGAGGGAGCGCGCGCTTCACACCGACTCACGCACACACACGCACATACACACACATGCCGACCCGACTCACGCCCTTATGTACAGGAAACGCAGGAAAGGGGAAGCACCCGACACCAACAGAGATGCGAATATACACAGACAGACGCAAATGTATATATATAAAAGGAAGAATACATTCCCGGCTTCGAGCCGGACCAAGGTAGGTTACAACAGTCGTCTGCTGTCAAGCCGCCGTCGGGGAGCTCTCGGCTCGTCGCGCCGAGCGGGGTCTTGCACAGGAGGCCGAGCCAAAGCAAACCCTAAGCAAAACACGAAGGGGGAAGAAGAAGAACAAGCGTAACTAACCCTAAATCTAACGGTATACCCTCTAACGCCAAAATGGGCAACCCCTTCACAAAGGGCACTCCCTTCCTTTTATAGAACAAGGAGAGGGATGCGTTACAATGTGGGATAAATCCCGACTTAACTACTCTTCGGCGCAATAAAGGCGCCCTCGTTATTCACACTAAATGTACAAGGGTGAGCACACATGCTGCACCCCGCCGATGTAGCCAATGTTTCCCGGTTTCCACCTCTGGACGAAATTCTTCACGACATCCGCCCCCACCTAACCGCACATTGTCGCGTTGTTACGCGCGTGCGTGGGGAAAGGCGGGACCACGGGGGTCTTGGACTAGGGAGCGACGGAGTGTAGGAAGTCGTGCTTCACTGCTTTTCGGGCATCTCAAAAACACACCGGAAGCAACCGAAGGGAGAGAGAGCGAGCGAGAGAGAGAGAGCGTGCTTAACACCGACTCACGCACACACACCCACACACAGCCCGACTCGATTCACACCCTTATGTACAAGAAACGCAGGGAAGAAGGGGAGCACCCGACACCAACAAGACGCCAATATACACAGACAGACGCAAACATATATGTATATATATAGAAGAAGAATACATTCCCGGCTTCGAGCCGGACTGAGGTAGGTTTCAGTAGTCATCTGCTGCCAAGCCGCTGTCGGGGAGCTCACAGGCTTGTCACGCCGAGCGGGGTCTTGCGCAGGAGATGAGCTGAAGCAAAACCTAAGCGAACACGAAGGGAAAGAAGAAGAAGCAGAAGAAACCTAACCCTAACCCTACCGGTATACCCTCTAATGCAAAAATGGGCAACCCCTACACAAAGGGCGTTCCCTTCCTTTTATAGATCAAGGAAAGGGATGCGTTACAATGTGGGACAAACCCCGACCTACATGGGATCGTCTGTCCCGACTTGACTACTCTTGGGCGCCATAAAGGCGCTCTCGATATTCACACTAAATGTACATGGGTGCGTACACACGCTGCACCCCGCCGATGTAGCCAATGTTTCCCGGTTTTCACCTATGGCCGAAATTCTTCACGATATCCGCCCCCACCTAACTGCACGTCCACCGGTAGGTGCCAATCTGGTTGAAGGGTGAGAGATTTCGGCCAGTGAGAAACCGGTCTCCCGTGATCCGCATCCCGGCTAGCTGCCGGTTAGATCCGTCGGCTTCGAGTCTTTCTTCGCGCTCGCCTCCCTGTAGGCTCGTTCGACCCGTCGATGGGTCCTCTACCGCGATCTCCGTAGTACGCGTTCTTCCGTTGGCCCTTGTTCGGCCGTATGAATGCCCCGCTTCCCGCCGTATGCCCGATGTCCTCCGCTTGAGGAATGCCCGTGGCAGCCCGCTTGGCCTCTGTTGTCGGATTGTGATGTCCCGATGGTGTTTCACGTTGCCTTCATCCTTCTGCCGCCTCCTTCCTTCTCCATGGTCTCACATCGCTGCGTCGGCTCGAACCGCCATGGTCTCCGGAACGGTGTGGAGGATCCCTTTCCGACGTTCTCCGCACTCGCCTTTCCGCTTCGGCACCTCCGTGTGCCATGTACCCTCGCCCATGGTTTGGCACTGCCTATGTTGCACTCCGGTTTATTGCACGCCTCGTCGGCCCCTTTCCGGCCAGATCATGCATCGCCGCTCACCCGCATACCGGTGTCCTCTGCATCCGAGGAACACCCCGTAGTAGCCCGCTTGGCCCTTCCCGTCTCCGTGCTGCTGCAACAGGTCCTGAGTCTTCCGCTTGCCGTCGTCCCCTCGTCCCCACTAGCTTGTCACCCCGGCTTACCGTGTCAGTCTTCGTTACTTCGACGGAGCTACCAAGATCTACGAAGCGAGTGTGGAGGATCCTCCTCCGGCCTCTCTTGCCATCTTGATCCCGACCCTGTGCAGTCCACTAGGCACTTGTCACTTCGTTCTCGGCACCTCCCTTGTGCCATCTTCCGCTTCCTTCGTTCGGCCCCGCCCGCGCCGAACACCGTCCCGTAGGCACGCTTCGATCTGGCCCGCGATGGCCACTTGCGAGACTCTTGTTCTGCCCAAGGTGTGCCTTTCCGGCCTGACACACCTCTCCGTGTTTGCCCTTACCGGCTTCTTCCGAACCTCGTGTCGTCGGGTCCCGTTCCCTGCCGCCACTGTCCTTCTCCCTCGGTCTCACATTGCCACGTTGGCCGAACTGCCGGAGTCTCCGGATTAGTGTGAGGGTCCCATAGGACCGGACTCCGTTTCTATGCTTGCCGAAACTCGGGTGTCTTTTGTTTGAGTCCCTCCCAGACTCTCCTCGTGTCTTCCGCGTAGCCGGGTCCCGTTTCCCGCCGCCACCTTCCTTCTCCCTCGGTCTCACGTTGCCACGATGGCAGCACAGCTGGAGTCTCCGGAACCGGTGTGGGGATCTCGTAGGACCGGACTTCCTTACGCCCATTGTCTTCGTCACCTCGCCGCCACCGTCAGTATCTTGGTCTTACGTCGACCGCGTTGCCGACTGCCGAAGTCTCTAGAACCGGTGTGAAGGATCCTTCATCGACCGCCCTTCCGTAGCCCTTGCCTTCGTCACCTCGCCGCCACCGTCAGTATCTTGGTCTTACGTCGACCGTGTTGCCGACTGTCGAAGTCTCTAGAACTGGTGTGAAGGATCATCCGTAGGCCGCCGATTTGTCTTCCTGACCCTGTCCCGGGTTGTCCTTCTCCGTATGCCGAGAGGGCATTTTGTTCCGCACCCTCTCCTGTGGTACCGACGTACCGTGTCCTCGGCCTCTTCGTAGGCCAGCTCTCTTCCTCCCTCCTGGAATGGTCATCCGGGAGTCCGCTCCGCCCGGTTCTCCCTCGTGTTCGTTCGTCTTTCTCCGGATTGCCGAGTCCCGTTCTCGTGTCGCCACCGATCTCTCTTGTCGGACTCACGCCGGCACTCGGGCCTGCAGCCGGATCGGTGTAAGGAAACCCATAGGACCGGCTTTCATTCTCTTCCCAAATCTCGACCTTCGCCCAGTCAGTCTTTCTCCCCATGTGAAAGAGGGCGGCTCGTCCTGCACCCTCTCCCGTATTGGCACCTCTATGCCGAATCCGGCCTCGATCAAACGATCCACGACCGGATCACGCCCCATCTGTATCGGAATGACGATCTCCTCGTGCCGCTTCTGTCCTTGGCCTCCTCGCAGGTCGTTTCCCATCCGACTTCGCTGGCATCGTGCCAGGACTCCTCGGTACCGCCATCCATCTCCTCGGTCTTACATGGCCATGCGGGCCCGAATGCTGAGTTCTCTGGAATCGGGTCCGTGGGCTTTCGTCCGTTCCTTCCCCGTATCGTCTCGCCGGTGATTCTTGGCCTATCGCTGCTGCCTTCCTCCGCTTGGGACTCTCGTGGGCACTCGGGCCCGACTGCCATCGTCTCGGGAGCAAGTGTGGGAAGACACAAGGAATCACCCGTCCGTTTTACGCCCTTGTCCATAGCCACCGGCTCTCCGTGGTCGGCGGTCGTCTTCTTACCGATCGCGCAAGCCCCATCTGGGCTTGCTTCTCCAATGACCGGGATCTCGGGCTGACACGCCCGAAACTGGTGGTCCCAACGTTCCGGTTCCGCGATCGGTAGCTCGGCCTCGTCCTTGGCCGTTCTATCTCCGCAAGTCGAGAGGGCGTTTCGTTCCGCACCCTCTCCTGTGGTACCGACGTACCGATCTTCCGCCGTCGCATGGGGCAAGTCCGTCTTCTCAGTCTCGGCTTGCGGCCTCCGTCTTTCCTCTTCCTCGAGCATCGCCTCGAGAGTTGCGTATGCCTCCGCAATCCTGGCCCCAACGCCGATCCTTGCCGACTCTCTTTGCCGTTCGGCCTCTTCCCACTGTGATGGCACGCCGTCGCGTACCTTTCTCTTAGCCTTCTCAGCTCGCTCGTTGTCTAGCCGTTGGCACACCCTTCCGACCTTCGACCCGTCCTCCGTAAGCCCATTCGCTCCGTCATCGTCTTCGAGCTCAATCCCGATGTCTTCCCGTTCCGCTCGGTCGATCGACCTGACGAACAAAAGGACTTTGTCCACCCCCACCAAACCTTGTTCCCGCTCCGGGAGCCGAGCAAGCCGTCGCTCGAACTCTCGGAACGCCTTGGTCGCGCCCCGGTGGGTCTTTGCCGATGCTACCCACTGGTCAAAGTCGTGCCGTCCCCGGCTCTTCCGCCGCCCTCCGTATGCCTTCAGGAGCGCCTCTTCGAAGGCCTCCCACGAACTATGAGCCTCTCGGAGCTCCTTTATTTCCGCATGCATCCGGCCAGCTACGACCCGACAGAAGAACTCCAGCCTCAACGCCTCGTCTACGCCACGCTCCTCCATTTCCGCGTTGTAGGCTTCCAAGTAAGATGGGACTTTGTCCCCGTTGAAACGGTTGACTCTTTCGACCACTCGCTCAACCGCTTGTTGCGCTGCTTCTCGCCTTATCACCACTCGTGCCGACTCCAACACCACTTCGGCCACCATCTCCGCAAGTTCATCGTCTTCCGACTCCATCCTCCCTTGCCGCCTTTCACGTCGGGTTCACCAAAGATGTCGCATTGTTACGCGCGTGCGTGGGGAAAGGCGGGACCACGGGGGTCTTGGACTAGGGAGCGACGGAGCGTAGGAAGTCGTGCTTCACTGCTTTTCGGGCATCTCAAAAACACACCGGAAGCAACCGAAGGGAGAGAGAGCGAGAGAGAGAGAGAGAGAGCGTGCTTAACACCGACTCACGCACACACACGCACACACAGCCCGACCCGACTCACGCCCTTATGTATAGGAAACGCAGGGAAGAAGGGGAACACCTGACACCAACAAGACGCCAATATACACAGACAGACGCAAACGTATATGTATATATATAGAAGAAGAATACATTCCCGGCTTCGAGCCGGACTGAGGTAGGTTACAGTAGTTGTCTGCTGCCAAGCCGCCGTCGGGGAGCTCACGGGCTCGTCGCGCCGAGCGGGGTCTTGCGTAGGAGATGAGCTGAAGCAAAACCTAAGCGAACATGAAGGGAAAGAAGAAGAAGCAGAAGAAACCTAACCCTAAACCTACCGGTATACCCTCTAATGCAAAAATGGGCAACCCCTACACAAAGGGCGTTCCCTTCCTTTTATAGATCAAGGAAAGGGATGCATTACAATGTGGGACAAACCCCGACCTACATGGGATCGTCTGTCCCGACTTGACTACTCTTGGGCGCCATAAAGGCGCTCTCGATATTCACACTAAATGTACATGGGTGCGTACACACGCTGCACCCCGCCGATGTAGCCAATGTTTCCCGGTTTTCGCCTATGGCCGAAATTCTTCACGACAACGTCCACCGGTACGTGCCAATTCCGGTGAAGGGTGAGAGATTTTAGCCGGTGAGAAACTGTTCTTCCGTAATCCGCATCCCGGCTCGTTGCCGGTTAGATCCGTCGGCTTTGGTTCTTCCTTCGCGCTTACCTCCCCGTAGGCTCGTTTGACCCGTCGATGGGTCCTCCATCGCGATCTCCATAGTACGCGTACTTCCACTGGCCCTTGTTCGGCCGTATGCACGCCCCGCTCCCCGCCGTATGCCCGATGTCCTCTGTTGAGCATTCGTGTTGTCCTGATTGCCGTCCCATGGTGTTTCGCATTGCCTTCGTCCTCTCACCGCCACCTTCCTTCTCCATGGTCTTACATCGTCGCGTCGGCTCGAACCGCCATGGTCTCCGGAACGGTGTGGAGGATCCTTTTCGGCCTTCTACGCGCTATCTCCAAACCGCGCAACCCATCTCCGTGCTCGCCTTTCCGCTCTGGCATCTCCGTGTGCCATATTCACTCGTCAGTTGTTTGGCACTGGCTGTGCCGTACTCTGATTCATTGCACGCCTTGTCGCCCCCCCTTTTTCCGGCCAGATCGTGCATCGCCGCTCACCCGCATACTGGTGTCCTTCGCATCCGAGGAACACCCCGTAGTAGCCCGCTTGGCCCTTTCCGTCTTCGTGCTGCTGCATCAGGTCCCGAGTCTTCCGCTTGCCGTTGTCCCCTCGCCCCCACCAGCTTGTCACCCCGGGCTTACCGTGTCAACCTTCACTACTTCGACGGAGCTCCCGAGATCTTCGAAGCGAGTGTGGGTGTCCTCCTCCGGCCTCTCTTGTCATCCCCTGACTCTGACCCTGTGCAGTCCACTACGTCACCTCGTTCCCGACACCTCCCTTGTGCTGTCTTCCGCCCGCGCCGAACACCGTCCCGCAGTCACGCTTCGATCCGGCCCGCGATGGCCACTTGCGAGACTCTTGTTCCGCCCCAGGTGTGCCTTTCCGGCCTGACACACCTCCCTGTGTTTGCCCCTACCGGCTCCTTCCGAAACCGTAACCGACCGGTGAGGGTTTCACACTTCGTCCGCCCGTCTTACCGGCTCCCTATCCGCTACCTCGTGTCGTCGGGTCCCGTTCCTTGCCGGCACCATCCTTCTCCCTAGGTCTCACGTTGCCACGTTGGCCGAACTGTCGGAGTCTCCAGATCGGTGTGAGGGTCCCATAGGACCGAACTCCGTTTCTATGCTTGCTGAAATTCGGGTGTCTTTTGTTTGAGTCCCTCCTTGACTCTCCTCGTGTCTTCCGCGTAGTCGGGTCCCGTTTCCCGCCGCCACCGACCTTCTTTCTCGGTCTCATGTTGCCACGTTGGCTGAACTGCCAGAGTCTCTAGTTAAGTGTGGGGATCCCTTAGGACCGGACTTCCTTTCGCCTACTGACCTTGCCGGAAGGTCCGATTCGGTTCGTAGCCGCCTCGTCGGCCTAATACCTCCTTGCCGTTCGTCGCCTCCTGCCGTCCGATCACGTTCTCCTGCCGCCACTGATCTTCCCTATAGGACTCACGCCGGCTCTCGGGCCAACTGCCGGATCGGTGTGAGGATCTCCGTAGACCGCCCATCCGTAGCCCTTTTTCCCCTCGTCACCTCGCCGCCACCGTCAGTATCTTGGTCTTACGTCAACCGCGTTGCCGACTGCCGAAGTCTCTAGAACCGGTGTGAAGGATCCTCCTTGGGCCTCCGATTTGTCTTCCTGACCCTGTCCCGGGTCGTCCTTTTCCGCACGCCGAGAGGGCGGTTTACTCCGCACCCTCTCCCGTGGTACCGACGTACTGTCTTCTCGGCCTCTTCGTAGGGCGGCTCTTTTCCTCCCTCCCGGAATGGTCATCCGGGAGTCCGTTCCGCACGGTTCTCGTCCGGGTCCGTCCGTCCTTCTCGGTATTGCCGGGTCCCGTTCTCCTGTCGCCACCAGCCTTCTCCCTAGGTCTCACGTTGTCGTGAAGAAAACCGTCCATAGGCGGAATCGGCGCACCTAGGCGTGGGAACCGGTTCTTCACGCGCGCAAGCTCCAAGTAGTACGAAGAAGCGAGTTAGGGGGATAATCGGCAGGAACGGGCCCTAACATAGGTAGAGACAAAGACCGCGCGAACAGTCTTTTCGGTCGCGCGCGCGAGCTAAGGGACGGCACGAGTCGGCGGCGTAACTACGCGGATGCGCGAAGAACGGAGCGGATCCCTGTTCGAAAGGGACAGGGAATAAAGATGACAGGACGGCCTGCTCGTCGGGCTATATAAGAGCAGGAAAGAGCTGTTGCAGGGGATCTCGCGCGGAGAGGACGAAGTGCTGTCGGACCGTTTCTGGACGCTTCTCTCTCTCTGTTTCCTTCCTTCTTGAGCTCCATAGCTTTCTGTGCAGGGTTCCGAGGAGGCTCGCGCTGTTTCGAGGAACGCCCGAGTGCTTCCGGCAGCGCCTCCAACCGGCTACCCCCCCCCAGCCCTTTTTGCCCGTTTTGTGCGTCGAAGCGAGCAGGCATCGGCATCTGTTCGCCGGCCTGTTCGGTTGTAACCAACCTGTGCCCCATCGAGGGTTGTAGTAGTGTTAGCCATTTTCTTAATATACATATTAAGTCATTCGCATCTGTCTGTGTCGGTCTCTGTTCGCGTTCTCCGTGCTGAAGGGCCGTGTCCCTGTGTATCCCCGGTCCTGCGTAGCCGGTTCTCTCTCTTTCTCCCCCCCCACGCCTGCTCTTTGGTTCGAGACCCCCGCGGTCCCGCCTCGATTCCACACGCACTTGCGTAATATCTCGACATCTTTGGTGAACCCGACGTGAAAGAGGCGGCAGAAGAGCAGAAGATGAGGGGGTCGGATCTTGCAGAAGCCATGGCTTCGGCCGTGGATCGGATTGTAAACGCGCGCGAGGGCACCGGTGCCCTCGACAGAGCTATTGAGGCGGTCGTCGGCACGATCGGCCAGTTCGATGGGAGGGATGCCACGAAGTATCTGGCGTCCTACGGTGCAGAAATGTTGATGCGGGACATTCCGGAAGAAAGGCCTCTTGCCGGATTTCCCCGAGTGGCAATGCCGAGCATCCATGCGGAGGTGCTCGAGGTGCGGGCGGAGAGCCGTACCTGGGAGGAGTTCGAAGGCCGGCTCCTAGAGAAATACGGGCTGGACGACGCGCTCCGGCTTTCGAAGCGAAGGTTCATGGAATGGGTGGAGTCCCCGGGGAAGGGAAGAAACGCGACGGCACTCCTCCGGGAGTTCGAGGAAAACTTTGCGCGCCTTTCGGCGCTCGACCGAACCATCCTGGACACGAGCCGGGTCTTGCTGTTCGTCAAGTCGGTCGACGAGCGGGATCGGGAGCACGTGGGCCTCTTGCTAGAAACCGAAGACGGGCTCACCATCGACTGGGCGGCTGTCAAGAAAGTCTGTGGCCGTTTCGACAAACGGCGAGAATGGGCGGATAACGGGGCGGCCGGGTCGGGCTCGGTCGCAGCAAGGAAGTTCGAACCAGCGCCACAGGTGCGGAAGGAAGAGACCCGAGAGTGGTTGGAAACCGGTTCGGCTTCGACCGGCGTAGTCAGAGGCTCAACCGGAGGAGCGGCGCTGGAGGAATTGACGAGGGCGGTAAAGGACCTCCAAATCGCGCAAGCCCGAAGGGAAGGTGGCGAACCGGCTCGTGACCGACGGCCGGCGGCAGGAAACAGGTGCATGTGGTGCGATGAAGTCGGCCACATTCGGAAGGACTGCGGCGACTTCGCGGAGGCGCTAAGGGACAGGGTGGTGTACCTGTGGGAAGGGCGGGTGCATGCCAGCGACACCCGAAGGGCCCTGAGCCGAAACGACGGGCGAGGTGGTATGAAAAGGTTGATGGAAGAGGCAGCGGCCCGACACGCGGAAACCGTCCACTACTCGGCGTCGGCCGGCATTCGAGTCGGGGGCGGCGAGGCCCAAAAGGAAAGCAAAGCCGGATTCTGGCCGACGATGCTGGGAGGCCTTGCCGGTGCCAGGCTTGAAGGGGAGGAATCGGACCGCGCGGAGAAACGAGTACGGGAGATAACCGGGTGGAGCGACCCGGTCGAGGAAAGGGCGGGCTTCGTGGAAGCCGCTTGCCAGAACTACGGGGCTCTGGTAGAAGAGAAGCGGGTGGGGAAGCCCGGGACGACCGGGCCCTCACAACGATACGAGACCCGGTCCGGGCCACGACGGGACGAAGCCGGCGGGGCCGGTACGAAAGATAAACCCCAGAAGGGCGGGTACCGTCTGGGGACGGAGATAGAAAGGACCACGGACTTACGAAAGGTCCTGGAGGAACGGATCCTCGACAGCAAGGTGGAGCTGTCGTTACGAGAGGTGCTGGGAATCGCCAAGAAGGAGTTCCACGACTCCATCGTGGACTTGGTGAAACGGAAGAGGCTGTCAACGGAGACAGAACCGGAAAGACCAGTGGAAGTGCGGACGACGCACCTAGACGACATGGCGCTGGGAGACGAGTGGGCGGAAAGCCACTATTCGAGACCACACTGGGCCCGAGCGACCACGGAAACCCCGGTGAAGATCGGCGATGTCCAGGAACCGGTGATAGCTTTGGTGGACCACGGATCGGAGATCAACTTGATGTCCATGGACTTCTATAAAAAGGGCAAATGGCCGATCAACACCAAGCACGGGTGGAAAATAAGGGCGGCAACGCGTGCCACCGAGGAGCTGCACGGGGCCTGTCCGAATGTGCGAGTCAAGATCGGCGACGTCGGGATTGACCAGCACTTCTTCGTGCAGGAGACATCTTCGCATCCGGTCATACTGGGGGAGCCGTACATCACGGCGGCGCGAATGGAGACCAAGGTGCTGGACAACGGTTCGGCCTACGCGAGGGTCAAAAGCCAAGACGGGCGCCATTCGGTCCAGTTTCTGACGGTACGGCCGAACCACGAACGTAACCGCGACTCCCTCGGTTCCGAAAACCGAGAGGATTTTTAGAGAGGACTGCCAAGGCGTGGGGCCGCGACAGTCCGGATGCTCCGGGAAAACCCCACATCTGTACAAAAAAAACGTGTACAATAGGTAGGAAATTTTGCTTCTCCGACAGCGGAGCATGTGCGTTGGTCGGCATCACCGGCCGAGAGAAAACCAAGACGGAGGGGAGACTTCGGGCGTGCGGAGTTCTCGGCCCTGACGAAGAAATCAACGGAGCCGTGGAGGCAGTCTCCTTCGACGACACCTTGGGAATGCTGGGGAGGGTAGTCGAAGAAGACCTTATCGAGGACCGGGCGATACCGGTATGTTCAGAAAAAATGTACGAAGTCATCGCGGACTTCGGTCGAGGGCTCGAGTCGGAACGGACGGCCCGAGTTAGCACCAAGTACAAGACTGTGGACCGGAAGGTGAGGCCAGTTGCGGCGCCCCTACCGGAGGGCAGCGAATCCCGAATCAAAGGGGTTGCATCGGACCCCAGCTTACGGAATCCGGCCTGCATAGGACACACCTTCACCAACGAGACGCTCCGTGAGCTGAAGATCGGTGGGGGCGGGTTCCTACTGCCGGCGGAGGAAGACCGGTTCCGGAGAATGCTCGGAAGGCACGGGAAAGCCTTCGCATTCTCACCGGAGGAAATCGGGTGCGTAGACCCGACGACCGTAGAGCCGATGGTGATATTCACGGTACCGCATGTACCGTGGAATCTCAAGCCAATTCCGGTTCCGAGAGCTCACATCCCGAAGTTGATGGAGCTGTTGAAGCAGAAAGTCGATATGGGCATTCTCGAGCCATCGAGCGCCCCGTACTCGAACCGGTGGTTTACCGTACCAAAGAAAAACGGATCGTTGCGCTTCATTCAGGACCTGCAACCGGTCAATAGGGTGACCATTCGGAACGCAGGGATCGGACCGACCATAGATGAGTTCGCGGAGGCCTTCGCCGGAAGGTCGATTTACTCGGTCGGTGATCTATATTCAGGGTACGACCAGTTCCAGCTAGCCGTGGAGAGCAGAGACATTACGACGATGCGAACTCCCCTCGGCCTAGTGCGGATGTGTACGCTGCCGCAAGGAGGGACCAACTCGGTGGCCCACATGGTGAATGCAATGAACAAGGTGCTGAGGGACTGCATCCCGGACATCACCATGCCGTTTCTAGACGACATCCCGATCAAGGGATGCCCGGTAGAAGAGAAGGACGAGACGATCGGGCCGGACGGATGCCGGCGATTCGTGGTAACGCACATCGACGACTGCGAGAAGGTGCTGCAAAGGCTAGAGGATGCGAGGCTAACCTTCTCGGGGGAGAAATCAGCCTTCGGGCAGTCGGAAATCATGGTGGTCGGACACTTATGTGGGCCGTATGGCCGGAAACCGTCTCCGGCAAAGGTAGAAGCCATCTCCGCGATGAAGCCCGACTGCAGCTCGGTCACGGAAGTACGAAGATTCCTGGGGGCATGCGCATTCTACCACATATGGATCCCGCATTACGCGCACGTCACGGAGCCGCTGTACGGGTTATTGAAGAAAGGGCGAAGATTCGAATGGCTAGACAAGCACACGGAGTCGGTCCGGAAGCTGAAGGAGGCTCTTTCGGCAGCACCGGCGCTCCGAAAGGCCGTCTACAGGAAGGGCACCCCAGTGTACATAACGGTTGACACGAGTCCGACCGGAATCGGGTGGGTCGTCAACCAAGAAGATGAGGACGGCAATCGGTTTCCGGTCCGATTCGGTGCGAAGGTCCTCAGCGAACGGCAGCGAGGATACGCCCAGGTTAAACGCGAGCTCTGGGGTATCGTTTCGGCGGTGAAGGCCGACAAGGACTATCTGATCGGGACAGAGGTAATTATAGAGACGGATTGCATGCCGATTCTCGGCATGATTTCCGGATGCGCGACGCCGGACCTGGCAATGCTCAGGTGGATAGCGTACATCAAGTCCCTGGACCCGGAAATACGACACATTTCCGGGAAAGACAACGCCATGGCCGACATGCTTTCAAGGGCAAGATTCGATGACGAGGGCGGCATGGTTTCGGAGGACGAAGACGTCGGCGTGGACTTCTTCGAGACTGCGTATGTAGCAACCGACGGAACAAGCACTCCGGCGCTTAACGACTTCGACGCGAGCAAGTACGACGGGGAGTGGCTGCAGATCGGTGGGTTTCTGAAGACAATGACGCCCGATGCGTCATGGACGAAGGACGAGGCCAACCGGATCCGGAAGAAAGCGTACCGGTTCTTTCTCCGGGATGGCTATCTATGGAAGCACCCGAAGAAGAAGGACGGCGTTCCGCTCCGGGTGGTGGCGATGAAGGAAGAACAGGAGGAGCTGCTGACGGCCTACCACGACAGCCCTTGGGCTGGACACCGTGGAACATGGGCTACGTTTGAGAAACTGAAGGGGAAGTATTGGTGGCCGGGGCAGTACCAGGACGTGCATCGGTTCGTGACAACTTGCGAGAGCTGCCAGATGCACTCCGTAGTCCGACATCGAGACGAGCTTCACCCTACGTACCCTCCGGCCATCCATTTCAAATGGATGGTAGATCTAGTAACGATGCCAATGGGAGTAGGACAGATGCGGTACCTGGTCCTAGCGCGGGAGGATCTGACGAACCAGGTGGAAGGCCGGGCCCTTCCGAACAAAACGACCGCGGCCGTATGCCGGTTCCTAATCGAGGACGTGATATGCCGGTACGGGTGCGTCGGGAAGATCGTGGCTGACCGAGGGGAGTTGGACGCCGAAGAAGCCGCGGAGCTGTTCGACCGGCTGGGAGTCAAGCTCTCGCTCACCACTGCGTACAATCCGGAGGCGAATGGAAAGGTGGAGCGAGGACACGGACCGATCGTCAAGGCGTTGGTTCGGGCATGCGGAGGCCGAGTCGGTGACTGGCCGCGGTTGCTACCTTATGCTTTGTGGGCAGACCGGACCACGCACAGTTCGGTAACCGGGTACATGCCGACAGAGCTCATGTTCGGCCAGAAGCCGATCATGCCGATGGAACGGACGATCTCCTCGTGGGCAACGGTCGACTGGAGGGACGAGATGAGCCGGGAGGAGTTGTTGGCCGCGCGCATACGACAGCTCGAGCGGAGACCGGAGGACGTGGAACTGGCTACGGAGAAGCTCCGAGTAGCGAGGAAAAAGAACAAAGCCAGGTTCGACCGAACGCACCGGCTCCGACCGAAGAAAATCGAAGAAGGTGACTGGGTGCTCGTCTACGATAGCAGCCTCGACAACCAGCACCGAGCTACACGGAAGTTCGCACGAAGGTGGTTCGGGCCTTACGTGGTACAGAGCGCCAATGACAACGGGACATACCACCTGGCGGAACTCGACGGCACGAGAATGACGATACCGGTTGCAGGGAAGCGGATCAAAGCGTTCAAGAAGCGACACGACGACGAGCCAGACCCGGCTCTCCTGGTCAGCAGTGACGAACGATCCGAAAACGAGGATGAACCGACGGGCGAGGAATGAAGACGGGCCGGTTTTCTCAGTCCCAACTCTCTTGGCGCATACCGGAGGATGCGCGGTTAGGTGGGGGCGGATGTCGTGAAGAAAACCGTCCATAGGCGGAATCGGCGCACCTAGGCGTGGGAACCGGTTCTTCACGCGCGCAAGCTCCAAGTAGTACGAAGAAGCGAGTTAGGGGGATAATCGGCAGGAACGGGCCCGAACATAGGTAGAGACAAAGACCGCGCGAACAGTCTTTTCGGTCGCGCGCGCGAGCTAAGGGACGGCACGAGTCGGCGGCGTAACTACGCGGATGCGCGAAGAACGGAGCGGATCCCTGTTCGAAAGGGACAGGGAATAAAGATGACAGGACGGCCTGCTCGTCGGGCTATATAAGAGCAGGAAAGAGCTGTTGCAGGGGATCTCGCGCGGAGAGGACGAAGTGCTGTCGGACCGTTTCTGGACGCTTCTCTCTCTCTGTTTCCTTCCTTCTTGAGCTCCATAGCTTTCTGTGCAGGGTTCCGAGGAGGCTCGCGCTGTTTCGAGGAACGCCCGAGTGCTTCCGGCAGCGCCTCCAACCGGCTACCCCCCCCCAGCCCTTTTTGCCCGTTTTGTGCGTCGAAGCGAGCAGGCATCGGCATCTGTTCGCCGGCCTGTTCGGTTGTAACCAACCTGTGCCCCATCGAGGGTTGTAGTAGTGTTAGCCATTTTCTTAATATACATATTAAGTCATTCGCATCTGTCTGTGTCGGTCTCTGTTCGCGTTCTCCGTGCTGAAGGGCCGTGTCCCTGTGTATCCCCGGTCCTGCGTAGCCGGTTCTCTCTCTTTCTCCCCCCCCACGCTTGCTCTTTGGTTCGAGACCCCCGCGGTCCCGCCTCTTTGGTACTGGCAAGAGAAGACCTGACAAATCAGGTAGAAGGACAAGCCTTGGCAAATAAGACGACGTCAGCCGTTTGCAGATTTCTACTCGAAGAAAGTGTAGACATACGCTGGTCTCGATGCCAATGGGAGTGGGTCAGATGAAGTACTTGGTACTGGCAAGAGAAGACCTGACAAATCAGGTAGAAGGACAAGCCTTGGCAAATAAGACGACATCAGCCATTTGCAGATTTCTACTCCAAGAAAGTCTGTCGATATGGATGTGTAGGAAAGATAGTGGTTGGCTGAGGGGAGCTAGACATACGCGAAGCATGGAGCTCTTCGAGCGACTAGACGTGAAGCTCTCCCTCACGACTACCTACAATCCGGAAGAAAATGGGAAGATCGAGCGAGGGCATGGACCAATAGTCAATGTCTTCATACGAGCATGTGACGGTCAAGTCGGGAACTGGCTGCGACTATTGCCCTATGCCTTGTGGGCCGACATAACTACACACAGTTCTGGGACAAGGTATATGCCAATAGAGCTTATGTATGGGCAGACCCTGGTAATGCCCATCAAAAAGATGATTGCCTCTTGGGTAGCAATACCATAGGAGAACGAGATAACTCGAAGAGAATTACTAGCGGCACGAATAAGGCAGCTCAAAAGAAGGCCTAAAGATCTAGAAACTACGCAAAAGATAATGGAGGCAGCCCGAGTGAAGACCAAGATTCGGTTCAATAAGACACATCGATTGCGTCCCAAGAAAATCGAAGAAGGAGATTGGGTATTGGTCTACGACAACAGTCTTGACAATCAACACAGGACAACAAGAAAGTTCGCAAGAAGGTGGTTCAGACCGTATGTGGTGACGAGTGCCAACGACAATGCCACCTACCACCTTGCGGAGCTAGACGGATCAAGGTTGACCATACCGATTGCAGAGAAAAGAGTAAAGATCTTCAAGAAAAGACAAGATGAGGGTCCTCACCTCGATGACCTCAACAATAAAGATAGTAGGTCAACGAGGATGTGGAGGAATTAGATTGATCACCGTAACCAAAATCTCGCACTCTCTTCTTGGCACGTACCGGAGGATGTGCGGTTTGGTGGGGGTGGATGTCGTGAAGATTTTCGGCAACAATGTGAAAATCACATGGAAAGGAGAAAACCAAGAAGGGTTCACTTTCACGCTTCTCTTACTATTTTTTCTCTGTGAGTTATCCCACATATATATGCAACTAATACGACTCTCTCTATATAAATACTAGCTTATCTCACACAAATATACGACTATGTATATATATATGTATTTGTGTATTCTTTCAAACTTCTATTCAGTTGACTTCGATTCCATCGACTCCCATTTTGGTATTTTTGGTCGATTTCAGCCAACTCACTCTCATTTTGGCTTTTTGGTCAATTTCGGCCAACAAACTCTTGTTTCGGATTTTTGCCCGATTTCGGCTAGCCGACTCTCATTTTGGCTTTTTAGTTGACTTCCTCACAAGGAGGGACAATCTTACATAACACAATTGACTTACCATTAAGCCAAGTCATTTCTTTAAAAGTTGTATTTTCATCATTATACTTTTTCACATGTAATTCTAAAACATGAGAGCTTGTATGAGTGACATGGTTATCATGCATCACATGTAATGCATGAGCGCCAAATAGCAAACATGCATCGCATGCATTTCATGCATTACCTGCATGTCCTGCACCCTCACATGCATCATATGCATGGGGGCAAAAATTCTAGCTATCTTATTGGTGATGTATCTTCTCTCTCAATCTGTCTCATAATTGGTATCTTCTCTTTCAATCTGTCTCATAGTTGGAATCTCCGTCTCTCAATCTCTTTATATCTATCTTAAATACTTTCGCGTTAAAGCCAGTACAACCTTCGAATCCATTCGGTCCAGGACCCCGGTGGTCTCGCTTCATTTCACCAACACGCGAGGATTTCCTCGACAACGGGACGGGTCGAGGAGCGCGAATGAGGTGAGAAGACGCTAGAAGAAGCCGACTACAAGGTTCGGCAAACACTAACTCAGCGATCTGACCTCAAGTTGAGCTTGAGGGGGAGTGTTGAGGGAACAAGCTCACCTGGATCCGGATCGACTGAATAAGCCGGAGCCGGATCGGTATCCGGATCGGTATCCGGATCGAAGAGACAGATGAGATGGTAACCGGTAGGCCGTTAGAGGTCTACAATCTTGGCCTAATACATAGGCAAATTCCTTGGAGTTAGTGTTAGTCGCTTGTGTGAGCATTGAAGTACTTGTTACTACTTCTGTCAGTCCTTCTAAGGACTTGTATAAAATGTGTTCTGAAGCACATTGTATGTACAAAGTGTTTTTATTTTGAATTGAGTTCATGTTATTCTACTTTCTTTGTCTCTCCCTTGTCCTGTGTATTCTTAAGCTTCCATAAAACCTTCGTTTATGTTCTAAGCTTCTACACATTATCTTTCACAAATGGCTCAGAATAACGACTCGATGTCCTCTGCCCAAGCGGAAGGAATTCAAGGAAACCCTTCTGGGCCGATCCCCATTGAGTCATATTTTTTACAAATACAAAATTTCCTTAATTCTACTTTGCACGAGAATTCCGAACTTCAGCAATCACATAGTGCTCTCGAGGCATGTTGTCGTGAAGGATTCTGGCCATAGGAAGAAACATAGCCGTATGTGCGTGAATATGTGTGCACAGATGCACACAAATTAAGTGTTATGTACAAAGATATGTAAATACCATAGGACTAGTGAGTACTAGGGAGTAGGATTTAATGGGCACTTTAAAGAACCGCACCGATAGAGAGGATTTGGGGATTTGATGTGAGAAAATAGGGGGGGGGGGGGGGGAGATCTCTGACACTGATCAAGATGTAACGGTCTCCCCTTGTGCTATAAAAGGGGAGGTTGGAGCCTGTTTTAGGGATCCACGTTTTGGAGGACGAACTGTTGTCGGTTTGAGTTCCGAGTTTCTCCCTCTCTCTGTCTTGCATGATGTACTCTTTTGAGGAAGAAGGTGAAGCCTTTGCTCGCGCAGGAAGCCCGTGAGCTCTCGACCAGAGGTTCATCATTTTGTGTTCCTGTGTGTGTGTGTGCGTGTCTCGAGAGCACGCGGCTCTAACACCGGCCGAGTTCGGTTGTATTCCTGTCTTGTTTAATCTATTTCATTTTCATTGTATATGAGTGTTCTCTTTGTGTTGAGCATGCACCTCCATCTTGTCTCCATCTGTCGCTCATGTTTACCTAAGTCCTGAGCCCGTGTGGTCGCTGCCTGTCATCCAACGGCCGGGCCGGAACAACACACATCTCTGAAGTTGTGCGCTAGTTGTTCGGCATCCGGGCTGGATACGTGACCAGACACCGATCTGACGTAGATATCAGGACGACCTTCCTACTCCTACCGGTCCTTGGTCTGAGACCCCCGTGGTCCTGCCCTACGTCGACACATACACGTGGAATTCCGCGACATCTTTGGTGAACCCGACGTGAATTGGGAGCGATAGAGGAATTCGAAATGAGAGGAAGCGAACTAGCAGTTCGGCATCCGGGCCAGATACTTGAACGGACACCGATCCAGCGTAGATATCGGGATGACCTTCCTACTCCCACCGGTTCTTTGGTCCGAGCGACCTGTGGTCCTGCCTTACTTCGACACATACACGCGGAGTTCCGCATCTTTGATGAACTCAACATGAATTGGCGGCGATAGAGGAGTTCGAAATGAGAGGAAGCGAACTAGGAGAGGTGATGGTGGAAGTCGGGGGGTGGGGGGGGGGGGGGGGGAGGTGATCTCTGACACTGATCACGATGTAACGGTCTCCCCTTGTGCTATAATAAAAGGGGAGACTGGATCCTATTTTAGGGATCTACGTTTTGGAGGACGAAGTGTTGTCGGTTTGACTACCGAGCTTCTCCCTCTCTCTGTCTTGCGTGATGTACTCTTTCAAGGAAGAAGGGTTTTGTAAAGGGTTTTCTCTCGAGGAAATGGAGATTTTCTATTTTGGCATTCTTTCTTTTTTTGTGTTTAAGGAATACCTTTGTATGGTATTTTCTTCATAACTCTCAATGCCGACGTCCGTTTTTTACCATCTATGGCTCGTTGGAAAGCTCTTTGTAAGGGCTTTCTAATTTGTGCATGCACTCTTAAATTGGTTATGTCAGTGGAATGATATAAAAATTTTCATCTTCACGGGTAGGGCCGCAAGCTACTCGTGGCTATTGGGATATTTTCGCCTCGACTTCCCACTCTTCTCTTCCTTCTTATTCTCACTCTTCTGGTTCAGAACCCTAGCGGTTCTGCCCGGACATGCCAATTTCGGTGACAAGACAATGCGACAACGTTTATCCGAGTCCTAAGCCCATGTGGTCGCTGCCTGTCATCTGACGACCTGACCGGAAGAACACACATCTCTGAACCCGTGCGCTAGCTGTCCGGCATTCGGGTCAGATACGTGATCGGACACCGATCCGGCGTAGATAAAGGGACGACCTTCCTACTCCCACCGACTCCTTGGTTCGAGACCCCCGTCTTCGACACATACACGTGGAATTCCGTGACATCTTTGGTGAACCTGACGTGAATTGGGGGCAGTAGAGAAGTTCAAAAGGAGAGGAAGCGAACTCGCAGAGGCGATTGTGGAAGCCGTCGATCGCATAGGGAACGCACAGGAGGGTACAAGTACCCTTGACAGAGCCATTGAAGCAATAGTCGGCGCGATTGGCCGATTCAATGGCAAAGACGCAACAAGCTACCTCGAGGCGTCGTTACGTCGAGTATCCATGCCGAGGTGCTCGGGGTGCAAGCAGACTACCGTACCTAGGCATAATTCTAGGGGCGGCTCCTTGAAAGGTACAGCTTCGATGACTCGCTCCGACTGACGAAGAAGGAATTTATGGATTGGTTGAGACCCCCGGCAAGGGACGAAATACGTTGGCACTGTTTCTGGAGTTCGAAAGGTGGTTGGTGCAACTCTCGACACTAGATCAGACCGTGCTCGACACGGGCAAGGTCCTGTTGTTTGTGAAGTCGGTCGACTTGCTCGATCACGAAAAGGTGGGTTTCTTCTTGGAGATAGACGAGGGCTTCGCGACCGACTAGGCAGTGGTTAAGAGAGTTTGCGATCGTTTCGACAAACAATGTGTTATAGGGTTAGGGTTAGGGTTATGATAGTAATGAAGATGGAAATGGTTAGCGATGATGGATTGATGATGAATACTCTCTCGGTCGGAACGCTTGGCTCGAACATCTCCTTCGGTTAGCGAATCTTCATCGACACGAACATTCCCGTTTTGTCGATTCACGAACTTCATCATGGGTCCAAAATCACGCTGTGTATGTGTGTTTTTCCTTTCGTTTTGTCAGTAATTGTGAGTCGATCTCATCCATTTCCTCCATGTTGATGAGTGTGCAAAATTTTGTCGGTGGGCTTGGGTTTTGAAACTTGTAGTATGTACCCTCGTGTTTTTGAAAATTTGTTATTATGCCCTCATGTTATTAAAATATTCTCACATTCCCTTATGTAATATGTTTAAATGCCCTCAAATTTCTTAAATTTTCTTCAAATGCCCCTCTCGTTTCGCATTCTTCTCTGTCTCGTTTTTGGCTCCTCTCTAATCTATTTACATATCATTTCTCCCAATATCAATCACCATCTCGTTCTTCTTTCATTTTTCTTTCTATCGTTATTCACCGGTTTTTCTTTCTTCCCTCTCTTGTCTCTCTTTTTCCCATGAATTCTCGTTTCCTTCCTATGTCGTTGTCTCTCTTCTCTTCTTTCTCTCTCTTTCTTCTCTTCTCTGTTTCTGCTTCTCGCGTGCTTTCTTCTTCCTTCATCCGCTTCTTGTTTTCTTCTTTCTTTCTCTTTCTTCCTTCATCTTCTTGGCTGTGTTTTGGTATTTCGGTGAATGGGGAGGAACGGCATCTCCAACGCCGTCTCTGATGGTGTCGCCATTTTGGCTGCTGTCCGGCCGCTCGTCCGTCGCTATCCGACCATTCTTTTGCCGTTGTCCTGCCATTCCCCGGCCACTCCTCGGCCACTGTCTGGCAAGAGTGCATTGCCATTCTCACACTCTAGTTGATTCCATTTCGCATTCTCTTCGACATACTTCCATAGCGTTTCATTCTGCGACTTCCTCTTGCACATCATCATCACCATGTCGCATTCCTCGACTACTTCCAATCACCGTCACCATTTCTCGCAGATCGTCCTTGCCGTCTCATTCCTCGACTTCATCTCGTACATTGTGATCGCCATTTGTCGCACATTGTCGATTCGATTTCTCGCACTCTCGTAGACTTCCACTGCGTCTATTCATTGGCTTCTTTCAAAGGGGGATTTGCCATTGTTGAAGCTAAAATAGTGTTTATCCTAGGCCATACTAGCCACAAACATAAGGTGTCCTTCCGGATCACTTCATCAAAGGGGTGGTTACAGGTAGGATGTTAGCCGGCACAGATATGATTCTGACCCGACTATTCCCGGATCGATTACGGAACCACACCATAGCACTATTTGATTAACATGCGTAAGATAGAAGATTAAGCACAGACGGTAGTAAACAAGATACACAATTCGGAAATCCAAATCAAACGTATATTACTTCCGTCTCTATTACATTGCTGTCCAAATCTTTTTATAGGCATTTGGTTCTGATTACAAAATTGTCCCATACGGAGCTACGTATCAATCCGGATCCGAATCAGTGCAACTATTCCGAATCCGTTCGTTCCTATTATAATTATCACTAATAACTAATTTTAATATTTGTTCCCGACTCGTCCCCCACTTGTCCTCCATACTCTAACAACAAACAACAAAACCGGACAAGACCTCGAACCGGATTCAAATGAAGAACAGACGGAGGAACCGGTGGTCGAAAACCAAGGACATAGATACCCTCTAAGAGAGAGAAGGGCCCCCGAAGATTTCCGGATGCAGAGCATGTCTTATTGACCGACGACTGGGAGCCGAAAAGCTTTGAAGAAGCAAAGAAAGACACCCACAACCGTAAGTGGTTAAGTGTCATGCAAGACGAGATGGATTCCCTACATGAGAACCACACATATGAATTGACGGAGCTGCCAAAAGGAAAGAGAGCGCTTTGGAACAAGTGGGTGTACAAGCTGAAATTGGGAGATGCCAGAAATCCACCGAGATACAAAGCTCAGATTGTGGTGAAAGGGTTCCAGCAGAAGAAGGGTGTGGATTTCGACGAGATCTTTGCCCCGGTAGTAAAAATGACATCCATCCAAACTGTGTTGAGCATAGTGGCAAGCATGGACCTCGAGGTCAAGCAACTAGACGTCAAGACATTGTTCCTACACATTGACTTCGAAGAAGAGATCTACATGCAACAATGGGAGGGATTTGTCAAGAAAGGGAAGAAGCACTTGGTGTGCCGCTTGAAGAAGAGCTTATACGGTCTGAAGCAAGCTCCTTCATGAGCGACCAAGGATACCACAAGACATAGACCGACCACTGCGTATTTGTCAAGAAATTTGACGAAGGAAACTTCTTGATACTCCTGTTGTATGTGGATGACATGTTGATCGTCGAACCGGACCAAATCAAAATCGGAAATCTGAAGAAGGCCTTGAACCAGACCTTCTCAATGAAAGATCTGGATCTGGCGAGACATTTATTGGGGATGCACATAGTCCGAGACCGGACGAAGAAGCTATTGTGGATGTCACAAGAGAAGTGTGTGACGAAGGTGCTCCAACGATTCAGTATGTCAGATGCTAAGCCGGTCGGGTCAACCCTTCCAGCAAACTATGTCAAGCTCTCCGTGAAGCAGAGCTCAAAGACAAAGGCCGAGAATTCAGAGATGATGAAGATACCATATTCCTCTACCATCGGAAGCTTGATGTACGCAATGGTGTGTACTCGGCCGGATATCGGATATGTCATCGGAGTGGTAAGCCGGTTTATGAGCAATCCGGGAAGAGAGCATCGGGTTGCCGTCAAGTGGATCCTCCGGTATCTGAAAGGTGCCTCAAACATGTGCCTCTGATTCGGCTCAAGTAATCCCCAACTGGAAGGCTTTACGGATTCAGACATGTTCGCTGATGCAGATACCAACCGGTCTACATCCAGATACATTATGACATATGCAAGGGGAGCCGTATCGTGGCAGTCGAGGCTGCAAAAGTCCGTTGCACTATCAACCATGGAAGCGGAATACATGGCATGGCAGCTGTAGAAGCCAACAAAGAGGTAATCTGAATGAAGGACTTCATCGAAGAGCTAGGGATCTGACAGGAGGAATTCCGGCTCTATTGCGATAGTGAATGTGCGATCCACGTCACGAAGAACGCGGCCTACCATTCCCGGACCAAGCACATCTAGAGGAGATACCACTAGCTCTGAGAGAAAGTAGAAGATAAAGAATTTTTGCTGACAAAGATACACACGGAGGAGAACGGGTCGAACATGCTGACCAAGGTGTTGTCAGCCGATAAGTTTGAAGTGTGCCGGAGAAGGATCAGACTGACGAGACATCCCGTGCCGGAGTGAAGGGGGAGTTTGTTGGGAAACAGGTCCCTCAGGATGGGATCCGAATGACTACCAGACGAGCCAAAGGAAAGGACCGAACTGGATGGATTCGAATGATATCCGGAAACTTGATCGGATGGATCCGATTGGTATCTAGTTAGACATTAGTTTATGTATATGTTCCGATGTGACTGTTTCAGGTCATATTTGTAAATAGCCCCAAAAGTATACATGTATAAATGTAACTAGGGCAACACTGTTTTATGGTGGAAATAGTGTGAGAGTGAGTGAGAGAGAGAGAGAGAGAGAAACTGAATCTGGTTCTATTGTAACCGCCTGAAGGCGAAGATACGGAGCTCGAGGTCGTTGCCTCTAAGCCTCATTCTGTTGTACCCCTCCTCTATAGTGATCCTGTTCGGAGTAAGAGAACTCTCGTGGTTTTCCCTGATTAGGGTTTCCACGTTAATATTCTGTTTTGTCTTATTTCCGTTTTCTGATTATTTCTTCCATCGTATGTTTGAGCACTATTTCTATCAATAAGGGCTTGTTGTCAAATATCCAGAGTTTACAATCAATTTCCATCTTCCCAAGGTTTGGGTTTACTTGCCACTTTTTACCTTCCAACACTACCACCTGCACTACCAACCACTGACCATTGTCTATCAAAGCACTCAGGTTGCCCCACAAACGATACTAATTAGATGGGCACTTGCCACAAATAATTTGTGTATCACCCTCACCTACAAACCACCCAAACCAGACCCCCTCTTCGTGATTCAACCTAGCTAGACCATCAACAACCTTATCTATCAACTGGGTCACCTTTTCCAGCCTACCAGTAAACAAAGTACTACTAGCCTGACCCTCCTCATCATTTTGAAAACCTCCAAGTCTCTTACTGAACTACTGTTCTACCCTAACATCTGCCCCCGTGGCAACTATTTTTTCTGGCCAAGCATCATACCATCTTCGCTTCATATCATGGGGTTCGAAAACTGCGGTTGTCGGAGCCGTTCCTCCATCATTTTCGGCCGCATTAAGACCAACCCTTCTATTAAACTTGACCAGGTTGTCAGGATGGTGTGGGCCACCTTGTCCTCCATGCTAGTCGGTTCTTTTAACTTTAGGCCTGGTCTAAACAAGCACCACTTCGTTGCCTTCCAAGGGCCGCCATTCCTCGGGCACTAGAGTTTAGTTCTATCCCTAAGAAGCAACTTCCACAATTCTGGTCCGGATTGTAGACTTCGCACCAGGAGCTTACCAAGTAAAGCCTTACTTTGGTGAACCGGATCCACCAACCCAAGTCCACCCCGATTTTTCGCCTTGATCAAACAACTCCACGCCACTTTAACTGGTGTTGTCTAATGGACTCTACCTGACCAAAGGAACCCTCTCACTATTGCCTTAATGTTTTTGATGCATGCTTTATCTAACATCCAGAATGCCAACGAGTGCCACATGGTGGCTAGCAAAAAGTGGTTTACCACAACCACTTTACCTGCAAAGGAAAGCTTTACCGATGCCCATAACTAAAGCTTTTTTCTAATTTTGTCTTTCACTTGCTCAAGTTGCTGAGTTTTTTGAATCTCAACTCCCACTAAAAAGCCCAAATATTTAACATCCATTCCATTGGGGACCCATTGAAATTCAGCATTAGGGCACCAAAGCGACCATGGGTTTGGACTTACCCAGAACCCTCTGCGTTTGTTCCAATAAATTTTCCCTCATGATGCTTTACAAAATAACTCAATCCGTCTTTCGGCCTACTGTAAATTAACATCATTGCCTAGTAAATAGAGCATGGTGTCATCTGCATACGTCGAGTCCAACAAATCCTTGCACACATATTGACAATTGATTGAAAATTTTATCAAATAAAATATTGACAAACAATTAGTTAAATATCTAATCATTGAATAATGAACTACAACAATTGATTAAAAATAAATAATATTGATTTGAATATCAGTATATGATGGATTGAAGATTAGGCCGAATTGAATATTGACGAATGATTGATAGGTCAAACCGAATATCATTAAACAATCAATTAAACATCGAATTGAATATAAACAAATGATCGATTAAATATCAAAAGAGGTTAATTTAAATCAAATATAGAGATTAATCTTGATAAAGAGAGGTCAATATTAACCTCAAATCAAATCTATTAATCAAGATTAAGTTCACTACCTTTTGAGAGAGAAAAATATTAATCAATGCACAATTTGAGAACAAAAACAAAGACATAGTGATGAGTTCTTGCCAAGTTTATGATTGTAAGGTGGAATGCAAAGTCTGAAATGCATACCTAATTGTATAAAAGGGAGCTTTCACCCTAGTTGGTCTCGGGAACTTAAAACGAATTAGTGGATTTAATCATAGTATTATATTCATTCCTCCATTCTACAAGTTGCACATAGGCTCGTTGGATGTGTTTGGCTTGCGTCCACTTAGTCTTGTACTCTACATTTATTGGTTTAAACTTGCAAGCTTCACTCTTTATCAACTCATATTCACTAGCTCACTTGTTTATGCACGTTCTCTTGAACTATCCTCATCACTTCTCATAATAAATCCACTCACTCTCTTCTCTCTCCCAATTCACTCCATGGATCCGTTTCACCACATTCTGCTAGTCTACCTACATGACATTCACGATGCTTAGTCTTCTAATAAGCACAAAAGACGAATGCATCATTGGGTATTTTGTTTTTCCTACTTCTTTAAGTTATTTCTTTGAAAAATATGCAATCGGATTTTGATTACCTGCCTTAAATAGTGCGTGATTAGAAAAAGGGTAGATAGAAAAACATCAATCTCCTCTAGAGACCATACCATAGGTGGAAGTGTCATCATTAGCATGTGGGTCCCAAAGTGATAATATATACTTGGAAATGTTAGCATATGTAGGCCCATAAAAGATGAGGTTTATTTTGTATGCTTGGTAGAAGTTGTTTGAGGTTATTGTACTATATAATCATGGGTTGTAGTTGTGTTTTAAGTCAATGGAAAATCTTGGTCATCCTCAATATGATACGCTTGGCATGCATGTATGATCATTAATGGCGAGGTTTTTCTATGTTCTAACTTTGATTGCAGGATTATCTTTGCATGTTCTTATGGGGGACATAACTTGAGAAAGTGTGTAGATGCCAAAGTAGTATTGGAATTTGGCAACACTTGGGGTTTAGTAGTTATTTGAGAAAATAAGCATATCGCTATAACTTCACCTTTTTTTCCATAAAAATGATCAAACTATAACTTCACCTTACAAAAATTGTGTCAATATCAATAGAAAATGCCAACAATGGAATACGGGGAATCTCCATTGGTTTTAGCCTCTACAAATTCATCACCTTATAAAATGAATTGTTGTCCTCCACCTAGAAAAGTGACAAGAAATGGTGTTCCCTTGTGCATATCATAAAAGAGACTTTTGATGACAATCTTACAAATTGAGTCCACTAAATTATACATATGGATACAAGAGTTCTCTTTAAATAAGGCAACATGGATTAATACCTAGCCTGAAAGGGATGAGTTTAGGTTGTATTTATTAGTACAAAAGAAAAGGAATACACTCTAAGGTCTAGATCACGCGTACAATCCTCCCGGCTCCAATACTTATTTTTAACATGATATTAACCATTTGCTCCACATACATGGCTTCAAACTTTGATTTCTATCAACCTTTAGGTTTTTACTTGAGATCATGCCCAAATATTTATTTCCTACAATCATTGGCACAAAATTGTTTCTCAAAAAATGTTTTAACATGTTCATTTGCCTCAACCCAAAGGGTTGGGATTTTCCTCATAACACATTGTGGCAAAGTGTGCAACAAACGTGCGCAATCCAAGTCGGAATACGCATCTCCATGGATCGAGTTTGATCTTTGTGAATGTCTAAGAACATGGCACTTCATTGATTTCTCACACATTTACTTTTTGTGGTATGTCTCGCACGTTTCGTTTTAGGTAATAGGTTTTATTTTTTCCCTTTCTTTCAATGGAGCATGGAACGTTGACCAATCCATAACAAACACTTCCCCACACGCTCAGATCTCTCTCTCTCTCTCTCTCTCTCTCACGCACACACACACACATGGACACACACACAAACACGAACACGAACGCATGAACATGCACACATGTGTGCGATAGGATGCAATGTGTGTGACCGGGGAATGATTCGGAACTGCGGGATCGAGCGTGAGCCGAGAGTGATATGTTGGCTCTAAGAATTGAGCATGAGCCAAAAGGGATGGATTTTTGAAGTGGGGGGCCACAAAAGAGGAAAAGTTTGGATGCCCCCTTTTTCTGCCCCTTTCTTTCTTTCTCCTACTCATCAAACATGAAGACATTGAATCCTTATCCACTTGGAGAGAGAGAGAAAGTGTGTGTGTGTGTGTGTGTGTGTGTGTGTATTGTGTGTTTTTGTTCAAACACAGATTCCCCATTCTAAGATAAAAAACCATGGCCCTAGGATCAAATCCTCTCTAGCCATCCACAACCCTTGGATCATATAGTAATCCTTTGTGGCTATGGCTTCTTCTACCCACACCTCATTCTTCTTCTTCTTCTTCTTCTTCTTCTTCCTCTTCTTCTCCCCTTTCCTTCTTCCTCTCCTCTTCCTCACCCTCCCCTTCTTCCTCTTCTTGCTTTGCTTTCTTAAATTCATGAAAGACCCATGTAAAAGAAGGAGGGGCCTTGTGCTCACATCCAATCTCATTCATGGACCTTCACAACCTTTACTGCCCATGGATGATCAAAGCCTCACTCCATATATCACCAACATTGGTGAGCTTCAAGTAGCAGAAGAAGAGCAAGATGAGATGCTACTGATTAGTAAGCATTCCAGAGTCCATGAGTACCTCGATGATCAACTGCGAAACATGGTCATCCGCGATCTCTCGACAAGCCGATCTGAAAGATTGCCGGAGACGGAGACCGATTTTGATCAACAGATTGCTGCCACACTCTGAGTCAGATTGATATATTTTCTCAGAATAGCTGCTGTATTTGCTCACCTGTTCTTCTCTGCAGAATTATGGTGTAAATGATTTGTCATGGGTCACACACACACGCACAGAGATTCTCACAAAAGAGAATGTAGAAAAGAAGAAACTAACACCAAATGATTGCTAGCTACCTTGAGGCATTATGTTTAACAACCCACAATTCCTTAATTAGGTGGGTTTTACTCAGGATTAGCACACCTAATTAGGTCGGTTGCCAAACTTTTAAGTTAATATCAACATCCAATTCATTCAAGTGTGTTTGTCATTTAACACCTAATTAATCATGTTGTATGTGTTTGGTATAACCACGTATTGTTGATTACAAGATCTTAATATCCACTAGTTAATTACTAGTATTAGTTTGCCAAGATTAGAATCTAATGCTGCAACTTTGCTTAATTATGTGATTAATCGTAATTGGCATGTGATTAGGAGCCTCAAACATTGTACCAAACTACCCATAAGTTTTTTGAAAACTTTTAAGCAAAAAGCATATGTTCTTTGGTATCTCATTTGAATGGCCCCTCAAGTTTTTCTTTAATGTTTGTTGATGCCTTTTGACTCAGAGTTTTCCTTATTTTCTCAAATGCCCTCCAAAATCATGTAAAGGGGAGAGAGAGAGAGAGAAAAAAGGGAGGATAACTCAACCATGCATAGCCAAAACATTAATACGTTTAGAGTATTGACTAGTGGCATTTTGGGAAATAAAATAAATATTTAAGGGTGTTACAGGGAAATAAAGAAATTAAAAAACGTCATGTGTTCGAAACCCAAATTTCTCACCTCTCTATTACATACATACTTCAAAGTTCATACATATCTCTTAATTCACTAGATGCCAATGTGGTTGTCAAAGAATCTTCACATGTATGTACATATGACATGACAAAAACACTCTATTCTACTTAATCATTCTAACTAGCTCCTAGGACTATAAGTTAACTACCTTTGGATAAGGCATTGATTTGTTGCATTTTTATTTTCTTATCTTCTCTTTTAGTTGGGTGACAACTCCATTAATAACTTAACTCCATTGTTTGCATGTTTCCTTCTAGTATTTTAGCTCGGGAAAAACTCCTTTTGGTTAATTTCCCTCTTGTGAGTTACCTTTGAATAAAAAATGCTCAGGTATTTTGACTTCGTGTAAAGTACTCCGGAATTTTCTTTGGGGTAATTCCTTAAAAAGATAGAAGTATAAACAATTAAAGTGCATTAAAAAGCTTTTACTCCTAGTGGGGAAGTTACGGAATCTAAGAAATTCCTTATTCCTTGAAAGTATGTCCCCCTCTCAGTTGATTGGGGGTTTAGATGACTTAAATTATACCCAAAAGGCTAACCAAAGCATGCAAAAAAAATGAAAATCAAAACATTAAAAATTTAAGAAAAATAAAACAATATTGATCATAAATGGATTGTAGATCCTGATCCGATCAAAGTACAACCCCAATTGGCACATATGTACTCATGAAAACACATGGCTACGTAAGGTCAATTGGGACCCTTTGCAATGGACATGGCGTGATCCTAACGTGGAGAGCAAGGAAGCAAACCCATCCCTTTCTTCCAATTCACAACTAGATTGGTCGCCACATCCTAGCTGCTCAAACTGGCCGAGAGCCGGTTGCGACAAAGGTCTAGCACACATATCAAGTTCCTCACACAATTATCACCAAGTTTTGGCAAAAAATCTGGAAACAACAACACGCAAGGCAAATTACCATGTTCCAATGGCTATTAATACATAAGTCACTACCGGTGGGAGCATGACAATGTGGGAACCTTAGCTCTCCTAATTGTGTAGAGTCTCCAAATGCAGTAGAATCAATACAACACGCTCTGTGGGATTGCCCAGCTTCCCATTGAATATGGAGGGGGGGTTGGCCGCTTGTTGCAATTATGCCAAGTGCAAGGCTCAATCAAGTGGGGAAATATATGTTGGATGTCATGGCAGACCCTAGTTGGCAAATACGAGCATCAGGAGGAGGGGATGACTTTGGTAATAAAAGCATAAGAGGTTTTTTTCTCCACTATTGGCAATGTCCACTCAACTCCTCTTAATGACAAATCTCAAGTTGTGTTGGAATTGGTCAACCCAAAAACTCTTTGGATTCTATGGAAACAACGGTGTAGACGGGTCTTCTCCAACCAAACCGCGCATCCAACAATGTTACTGCAAGAGATATGGAGTGAAATTGTAGCCACTCTAAAGAGCCAATATGATGGCCTCAAGGGCAACTCCGATGGAGTTGAAAGACAACGAATAGCCTTCATCCAACAATGGTCGTCCTCTCCCTTTCTTGAGTCAATGGGCATCCACATAAGATGGAACTATCGCGTCCCTATAGGGATTTGTACATAATCATCTCATTTGTAAAATTGTATAACTAATGGAAGGAGTTTTTTTTTGGGAAAAAAAAAACAAAGTAAAAAAGAAACTAAATTGTTCGGGAACTAGCCACTAAGCTAATGGTAAATGAGGACATTATTAAAAAATAATCACCCAAGTGACAAAAAGAATAGGAAAGAAGAAGAATTAATTAAAACAAAAGACCAAACACTCCACTTACGAGGCTTCAACCCCTCGGTTTAACCTCTCACTACAATTGTTGTGACGTCCGCGACTTCCTTCTCATCTCCTTCGGTTCTTCCCTCGATAAGTAAGGTTTGCCTCAGGAGTTAAAAAAAGCTCATTAACAACTTCTAGCAATGGTCGTGGTATCCTTGGTAGCACAACCAAAAAGGTCAAAGTGTTCACAATGACAACATGTCTTTGTCTTAGTGAAGATATACCTCCACCTTGAGGTTGTATTTGTAGAGTTTGAATTGTCATATACCATATTCATGGTAAGTTGAACAAGAGTGGTTGTCAATCACTCACGTGTAGAGTATTAGCGAACTCAAACTCATCTCTCTCAAAGACTATCCTCGCCAAGAAATTGACTAGTTCCTTAATAAAGCTTAAGTGCTAGCTTATTAAAACAAGTAGAAACAAATCACCACACTTTGATTAATGAGAATCACCAACACATACAAGAGAAAGAGAAGCACTTTATACTAAATATGAGAGGGCAAGCCTTTATTCCCTATCACATTGGGGTGATCCTAAGGCTCTAGCCTTACAATATTTCAAATATTCTCTTCTCTTGGACCCACACTTGTGTCTTGGATATTGATATTGATATTGTCATTTTGTCATGATGTAGAGTATGCAAGGGGGGGAAATGTTGAGATGATGTGTTTTACATTAGGGCGAGATATTGTGTGGAAGTGATGTTTAAGGGAAAAGATTGAGGCAACATTTATATAAATATTAATACATGGCAAAGTGGTAATGTCTAAGCACTAGAATCTCTAGGCATAAGTAAGGTGAACTATGTTGTATGAAGTAGAAAAATGAGGTATGAGTAAAAATGAAATGAACGATCTATTGTTGCAAAAGTCAAGGATAAGTCTAGACAAGTGACAACATGTGCTACAAAAGGTTTTGGTAAGGGAGCACTTGAAAACAAATAAAGGACAAAGAGAGCTCATTGTCAAGGATGGTTATTTTGGGTTGAAGCACTCGAGCTTTATTGGCGAATAGATTATTTCGGGGTAGTAAATCATGAGGGCATGTGGGAGGTTTGTGATGACAAAAGGCGAATGAATTGTAGACTCATACACTTAAACTCAAGGATCTCCCCTTGACACTCTTTGAAGTTTTTCACTATTCATCGTCTTTTTTCTCACACCTTATGTAATGAGGTTGATTATGGCCGAACTTTGATGTACTTCGTTTGCTAACTAATGGGAAGTAGTGTTTTTTTTTTGGAAAAAAAAAATGAGGTTGATCATTGTAAAAACTTTGTTAGAACTTAGTATACATATTCATTTTTGTTTATTTTTGGGATTTATAGTAAGTCACAAAAAATATTTTCACCTTTAATCATTAGAATTTATGTACTTGATGAAAGGGTTGTAATGATGTCCTTACAATTCAAGATCGATCAAGGATCGCTACTTCGAAAACCCAAGCATGGGCCAAGCAAATACACATAATATCATTTTAATTTTACACAAAAAAGGATTCACATTTGTACTTTTGATTGAATAACACACCATTGTTGAGTTGATTCCACAAGAATCGCTACAACTTTTTGGATCGTGAGCACAAATCAAATTTCAAAATACAGAGAATATTTGACAAACAACAAGATTTGAACTTGCCATGAATAAGAACAACCTTGTCTCAAGCCTTTGTTTAGAGTCCTTAGTTCCTCATTTCAGACCTAGGGACCTCAAATCATCCTTAGTTCCTCATTTTAGACTTAGGGACATTCCATCATCCATAGGCCCTTTGGGAGGGCATAGTCATTTCCTTTCTAAGTCCTAGGGTGTTTACCTTCAACCCTTTCTAGGACATTCTAGGCTTAGCTAAGGCCAAAACTACATGGCCTGATGAAGAAGAGAAGGCAATGGGAGGTGGGAAAACGAAGAGGCATTTGTTGATAATTGAGGAGCTACACGATTAACAGAGAGGAAGAGGGAGATCATTGCCCATAAATCATCGACACAACAACTCCAATTTAAGTAAGTGACTGTATAGTGTGAAGTGTGTGTAAATATGTATAAACTTTTATTGCTTTACTTGTAATATACTTTTACAATTGTATATACATCAATATGAATATGTGTATGTTTAAGTGCATGAATGAGTGAATAAGGGTTTATATTATCGATGGAAGTGTTGTACATGAGTTATTTTGGGTGTATGTACATTCATGTATGCATAGGATTTAATAATTATCTATTTAATTGAGACACATGTTATGTTTCTAATATAGCGGTTATCTATTTAATTGAGACTAACATATTTCTTAAATATTGTAGTGATTAAGTGTGTCTTAATTTATGTTAACTTAAGAAGCCTTCAAGGATTCCACGGTTGCATAGAGTGGAGAGGTAAGTGCTTTTATGTGTTGATGTGTGATGTGGTCTTTGCCGTTGGGGAGTGACTTTCCCCAATCCCTAAGTTAACCCTCCCACCACATCTTAAGCGCAAAGCCCTGCCTTTTGATGCCAACCCATCCAACACCACCACCCTTTAGGCCCCTTCCCATTTGCCTCCCAAGTCAAAACCTCAAACCCCATGGGGGTCTTGCCCCTATCTCAAAACCATAGACTACAACTAAAACATCCATGGCATGTTTGCACACTCATTAGGTTAGGGGGAGTGGTAAGCATGGATCAACCTTGCAACAATGTAACAAGAAGGAAACTACTGCTTGCTCGAAGACATCGGTTCACGTTTATTTTTCAACTACAAAGTGTTGGTTCAAGGGTTTTGTAAGCAAAATGTAGTATCATTGTTTGTAAGGGTTTTGGTTGTACATATGAATGAAAAGGTCAATTCTTAAGCTTGTGTAGGCTATTGAATCAATGAAGACTATTACATCGATGAATCTCTTATGCATGTGCACACCCCATATTTCTTGCTTCTATCACTTATATTGTAATTGCAGTCATAATGTTTTATCATTATTAAAGATAAAATAAGCATTTTGATCCAACATGTGTGTGTGTATTATGTGTGCACTAGGTTGTTATTACTGTAATCTTGATCATAATAAAAAAACTTACCAAATGTTCCAATGTTTATTTAACATTCAATATCAATTGGCACATGGTTGTAAACCTAAGAGAAGATCAATTAGCGAAGTCATACATCATTATTGAACATTCAAGTGGAAAACATTAGTGCTCTCAATATTATTAAAACTTCATCCATATGTGACTTTAAAGAATTAACAAGAAACTAGTGGGATATTGATGCAAGAAACTTTCCAACATCAACTTCTTGACAACATTATGTGCAAATGTCAGAATGAGTTATCTTTGAAAATGAGAGAGGGAAGGAAACAATACACAATAAACTTTTATAAGATCTATAAATATAATTAAAATAGGAAAGTTACATGATAAAGACCATTCTTTTTGTTGATACATGATAAAGAGGATTCTTTTTGTTGATACATTTTGAAAAAATTTCAATTACACCTCAAAATCAAAAGATTGCCTTTTTGTAGACAATGCTAATAAGATGAGGGATATCACATTGCGCTATTCATGTATGTTTTTTTGTTTATCCTAGCTTTGTCACAATTTTCCTAGAGGAAGCACCCTTAGAAAAATAATGTGTCTAGGCGAAAGAGATTCTATGATCCCTATACAGCAACCATTCGGTAACTGCGTGCCCACTTGTGTGCCATTCTATTAAGTGTTCTTTTCATGGAGGTCAAAATCCTGATAAAAAAGTTTACATTGTTTCATGACAAAATTACATCAAACCAAATTGAAACTATGTCCCAAACATTCAAAAAACAACAAAATCATCAACAAAAATATCATTTCTAAGTCTTTCTCTATTTCATACCAAAATCATGTAAGGTCATTTGCCTACTTTTAGTTATACGCTTAGAAACAATGACAGAATTTGCTTCTTGAATAATTCCACAAGCACTCAATAAAGTGTATTTTACTTGCTTTGCTTTTTCGAAACTCGAATAAGTTGTTGTCATGATCAAATCACATGAGTTCACTATCACCAATACTGTCACGAACACACCAACTCTAGACACGACAAAGCACAGATGACAAGGCAGCGATCGATAAGGTTACGAACGTGGAACTTGACGTGATGAGGCTAGAAACTCGGGAAGTTGGGAGCGACGTGATGAGGTTACGAATGCTAGGAACAATACAATAGCATAAAGACGGAGATATAAATCAAGGGGAGAAAATGGGGCTAAACAAGAATACTAGATTGATATGTCAATGACTGGCGTTGAATCCCTTGAAAGGGACCAAGGAGGTTACAAGAATTTATACTCTAAGCTGAAGTACATGCATTAGAATATTCTACAAAATATTTTTGAGAATATTCTAGAACCCTCTAGAACCTCCTAGCCTAAAACTTTCTAAATATTCCTAGAACTTGAATAGATCATCTACAAAGATACATGACTATGTATTTGCCTGTGTTGGTTACAACATAACTATAAAGAATCTAACTCTAGTAGAGTTTAGTATTCAGAAGCGTAGTGTGTGTGAGAGAGTGAGTGAGTGAATGTATAAGCAAGAATAACCAGAAAAATAAGAAAACATACAATAGGGGGATGACAACTTATGCACTTAAGAGAGCTATATTAATTATCTAAAGATCATCAACAAAACAGAATGGGCAAAGGGGGTTTTATATACAAGTCCTCAAGGGATTGCCATATTAAATGTGTTGGTTGAATCTAACCAAGATATCCACTTGAGTACAATTTTGTCATAAGAATATATAATATTCTTTGACTACATCAACACTCGACAACTACACGGATTACAATAAAGTGTTTTCACACACTTTTTAACACATCCTCCCTTTCTTCATAAGCACATGTTCACACAAGTTGAGCTTGATTCTCAACACGCCCCTGAAGGTCAATTGTGTGTCATCATAAGCTTAGTTATCTTGGTGTAGTTGAAGACCCAACTGCAGTTGGTTGGACTACTAGACCGTGGTTTTCCCATTGTTCGTATGTACTCGATCTTGATCTAGCAATGTCGATCTTGCCAATCCAAAATTTCGAGCTTCAAAAATTCCGTTCTTTGGAAAATCTTCCTCTAACTTGTCGTGTCAAGTTGGATTAAATGTGTCGGCCTTACTTTGTCGATGTCAGCCTTACTTTGCCGATGTCAGTCTCACTCTTCCTCTTGTATGGTGGTGATTCTCCATGTTTTCCTTCGTCTTTGTACTTTTACTCTCCCCCAAGCTCAACATATCGAGTGGTCTAAGGCCTAGATCCACTGAGAATTGTCGTAACTTGTCAAGACCTAGCGCCTTAGTGAAAATATCAGCCACTTGCATATTGATGCCAATGTATTGGTGGTCAATGTCGCCGGCCAATATGTGCTCACGGATGTAATGATAGTGCACCTCGATGTGCTTAGTTTGCGCGTGAAACACCAAATTCTTTACAAGCTGGATGTTGCTGAAATTATCGTAGTGGATCAATATTGGCTTGTTCACCAATTCGTTGAAGTCTTTTAATAGTCTTTTAAGCCATACAACTTCACAAACAACTATAGCTGCAGCCCTATACTCTGCCTTGGTGCTCGATAGAGCGACTGTTGGTTGTTTCTTGCTGCTCCAAGAGATTGCTCCACTACCGAGTGAAAACATAAATCCCGAAGTGGATCGCCTATTAGATGCATTGCCCACCCAATCAGCATTTGTGAAGCTTTCGAGTCGAAGTGGTGCTCCACATTTATAGAAGATACCATAATCAAGTGTTCCACTAACATAACGTAACACTCGCTTAGCACAATCCATGTGAGTGTCGCGGGTGGTTTCCATGAACTGGCTAAGAACCCCGACCGGGTAGCCGAGGTATGGTCGGGTGATAGTTAAGTAGATAAGACTCCCAATTATTTGGCGATACTGTGTCGGCTCACAGATTTTCTAGAATATGCTATTAGCTTCATATTTCGATCAAGGGGTGTCGAGATGGACTTACACTCAATCATTCCGAACTTGTAGAGCAAGTTCAACACATAGTGTCGTTGTGAGAGTAGGAACCTTTCTAGAGTTTGAATGACCTCAATGCCGAGAAATTAATGTAAGTCATTCAGATCCTTCATCTCGAACTTCTGCAAAACCAGCTTTTTAATCTTTTGTGTCTTGGTGAGGCTTTCTCCACTGTTGACAGGGTCATCGACATACAAGATTAAGAAGATGGGGCTTTTGGGATTGTTCTGAACATACAACTAGTTTTCAGATTTTGACATCCGGAAGCCAATGTCGTGAAGATATGATGTGATCTTTGAATGCCATGCTCTTGGGGCTTGCGTCAGTCCATAGCGCGGCTTCTTGAATCGGCAAACTACATGTGGATGTTTGTTTGATTCGAAGCCAGGTGGTTGCATCATGTAAACTTCCTCCTCGAGCTCACCTTGGAGGAATGCGTTCTTCACATCCATTTGATGCAAGTGCCATCCTTTCGCTGCTGCGAGTGCAATTACCGTCCTCATAGTGGTCATTTTTGCCACCGAGGCAAATGTCTCCTCATAGTCTATGCCATGGGTTTGAGCATACCCTTTGGCGACTAGCCGAACCTTGAATTGATTGACCGTGGCATCCGTATTATGCTTTATCTTGAACACCCAACGGCAACCAATTGGCTTTTCCTTGATTTCAGAGGATGGGACTTAATCCCAAGTATCATGGTCAAACAACGTGCGCATCTCCTCCCTCATTGCCTCGATCCACCAGGGATCTTGGGTAACTTCTTTGTAAGTCTCGGGTTCTTGGTCTAATGTGACCTTCATCATGAATGCATAGTGGTGGGCCATGTACTCATTGTACCCAAACCTAACTATCGGGCTCTTTTCTGGTTCGATTGACGGAGTTTTCCTTTCGTCATTTCTGAGGCCTTCTTCATTTCATACTTGGTGTGGACTGATCGGGGTGAATGATCTGAGTCTTCACTGGATGTCATGTCCTTGGCCTCTTGCTCAAGCATCTTGCCATTTGTTTTTCTTTCTACGGGTGTAGCACCAAGGTGACAACACATCAGAGGTTTCTTCATGTTGTGCAAGACTCTGATTGCTGGATGACACCTCATGTCCAGTCAGCTGGAGTGTGGGCAGACTCTCTGCTAGTTCTCCACCCATAATGTTCGTTAGCATCTCTTCTTCTTCACTTTGAGAATCTGCTCCAGATCTACTTGTTTCGAGCACGGTGGGGGTCACTGATGTTGGGCCATACCATGATGTCACCTCATCAAATACTGTTGCAGACAGAAGTCGTCAATGCGGAAGATCAAGAAGCATTCGATTAGGGTTGAGAACCTGCGTATAACAGAATCAAAGATCGTGCACAGAGAGAGAGAGAGAGAGAGAGAGACAAAAGACTCTTCTATTCAATAGAAAATAATAATACAACCCAACCTTACAAAAAGGTTACAAGGTCACTATATATAGTGACCGACTTAGGGCAACTACCATTTATGCTAATTACACAAATGGCCCAAACTTGATCTATACAAAGAGATAGTGTGAATACGTCCATTATACACTTGTATTCGACACTCCCCCGTAATGGGCGTATACATGGGTTATCTAAGATTACAGGTATAAACCTAGGTTCTCGGACATATCAGTTTTGTTCGAGTCGGCAGGGTCCGAAGGCAGAAGACCGGACTGGTCGGGTCGGAAGAGTTGAAGCCGATCATTAGGGAACTGATGTCGGTTGTCTGAAACCATCCTGCGCTGTGTCCGGCTCTAACCGGACTGGTTTGTCGTTACGCCCATCTGATGCCGAAGGGACCGAAAGCGGTCTGCCAAAAGACACTTGGTCATTCCATCTGCGACATTGTCAGTTGTGGATATTTTCTCTAGACCGATTTTCCCTGAAATGACGCAGTCCCGAACGAAGTGATATCGAACGTCGATATGTTTGGAGGCGTTGTGGTGAACCGGATTTCTCGACAAGGCAACAACACCTTGACTGTCGCTATAGACAACTGGAGCCGAGTCATGGTCGACTTGCCGAAACGTGTGCGCCAGCCGGCCGAGCCACAAAGCTTCTTTTGCAGCGTCGGACGCAGCTACATATTCTGCTTCGGTCGTTGAGGTCGCTGTGCACTCCTGAAGTTTCGACTTCCACGAAATTGCTCCATTGCCGAATTTGAAGCAGTATCCGGTTGTTGATTTCCGACTGTCTATACAGCCGGTGAAGTCCGAGTCGGTGTAACCGACTACGCCTGAGGTTGAGTTCGGACCGAAAAGAATGCCGTGATCTTTTGTGCCAGCCAGATATTTGAACACATGCTTGACTGCGTTCCAATGCGATCGGCCAGGATTGTGCATAAATCTGCTAACGACTCCTACGGCATGAGAGATATCAGGCCGTGTCGCGACCATCAGGTACATAAGGGAGCCGACTACCGGTGCATACGGTACCGACTTCATATCTTCCCCCTCCGGACCGGATGTCGGGCAGTCTCGCTGAGAGAGCCGAAGATTCATGGGGAGCGGGGTTGAAGCAGATTTGGCTGATTGCATGTTGAAGCGTTCCAAGACACGTCCGATATAGTCGGTCTGAGACAAAAAAAGATGTCGTTTGTCGCGATGCCGACTAATCTTCATGCCGAGTATGTGTCGTGCCGGACCGAAGTCCTTCATGGCAAACTTCAACCGCAGTTGCCGAATGAGATCGGCAAGTTCGCCCGCGTGGCGTCCAGAAATTAGCCTGTCGTCCACGTAGATGATGAGGAAGATGGGTGATCCATCTTGAGCTGTGTTGGTAAAAAGACAATGGTCCTCATCGCTTTTTGAGAAGCCGATCGATTGGATGAAGTCGTCGAACTTCTTGTACCATTGTCGCGGTGCCTGTTTGAGGCCGTATAGACTCTTCCTGAGTCGGCAGACTAGATGTTCTTGGCCAGTTGCCACGAAGCCTTTTGGCTGCTCCATATAAATTTCCTCTTCAAGATCACCATGGAGGAAGGCTGTTTTGACATCTAGCTGAATCAGCTCCAAGTTGTCGGCTGCCACTACGCCGAGTAGAAAACGAAGGGTTGTCATTTTCACCACTGGTGAAAAAATCTCGTCGAAGTCGACGCCATATTCTTGTCGGAAGCCCTTCGCAACTAATCTGGCCTTGTACTTTGGGGTGGTCGAATCAGACGTCTCTTTTAGTCGATAAACCCACTTGCAAGGAAGAGCACGTCGATTCTTAGGTAGTTCGACCAGATCCCAAGTCTTGTTTGCCCGAATGGAGTGCATTTCCGACTCCATCGCCAGATGCCAGGTGGCTGAATCGACAGATGTCGATGCTTCTTCGTAAGACGTCGGTTCGCCGGCGTCGGTGAAGAAAATTCCAGGAGAATACCTCTCCGGAGGTTGCGACAGTCTCTCGGATCGTCGAGGTATGATTGGACTGGTCGCATCGGGTATCGAGGTCGGATGGTCCGAAAGCGAATTATTCTGCTGTGCCGAGTCAGAGTTGTCCGAGTCGGTGGTGTAAGGTTCAGCTACCCGTGAAGCTGACCGTGTGTTAAGAGCGGGGCCTTCTTGAAGGGTCGGCACATCGGAAAATGTTACCCTTCGGACTTCGATCGGTTTTTCGACTGATGGATTCATAGCCGACTCGTTGAACACAACGTCCGAACTTCGAACGATTTGTTTGCGTTCGGGGTCCCAGAGTCGGTATCCCATTTCGCCGTCTGATCCATATCCAAGGAAAATGCATTTCCTGGACCGAGGTGCAAGTTTTCGGCGATCATCTTTCGGAATAAGGGCGTATGCCTCGCATCCGAAGATCCTCAGCTTGTCGTAATTCGGCTTACTGCCGATCCATAGTTCCTGAGGAATTTGAAGTCCTAGAGGTCTACTTGGCGACATATTGATTATGTGTACTGCCGTGAGTAGAGCCTCTGCCCAGAAGCCATCCGACAGTCTGGAGTGTTGGAGCATGGAAACTATCCGTTCTTGGATTGTCCGATTCATGCGTTCTGCAATCCCGTTTTGCTCCGGACTGTGTGGTGCCGTAAATTCACGTCGGATGCCGCGTTGTCGGCAGAATTTGACGAATTCTTCTGATTTGAACTCTCCCCCATTGTCGGTCCGAAAGCATTTCAGTTTTCGGTCAGTTTGATTTTCTACCATAGCGAGCCAATCGGAGAAGATCGAGAAGACACGATCTTTGGTGCGAATTGGATAAGCCCACACCTTTCGAGTCGAATCGTCAATAAAACTGACGAAGTAAGAGGCACCGCCAAGAGACTGATGCGGCATTGGGCCACAGACGTCCGAGTGGACTAAATCGAGAGGTCTCGTTTCTCTTGGTGCTGATGTCGGGTGTGATGCGGCTGCTTGTTTGCCATACTGGCAATGTTCGCAGAATTGATGGTCGGAGAAGGAGAGTTTAGGGATGTATCCGGCTCTAGATAGGTGCGTAATGCCGGCCTTGCTGAGGTGTCCTAATCTTCTGTGCCATAGTGATGACACAGGAATATCCACCAAAAACAGGTTACCCTCTCTGAGCGTAACATGTAACGGATACAGTGAGTGTATCTTGGGTCCTCTAGCAAGCAGGAGGTTCCCCCTGTGGAGTGTCCACCCTCCCGAAGAAAAATCGGCACGAATGCCGTCTTCATCTAGTTGTCCGACTGAGATCAATGGCCTTGAGAGCTCGGGTACATGTCGGACATTGTGAAGTACAAGTGTAGAGCCACCTGCAAGGTTGAGCTCTACTGTGCCGATTCCAATGATGTCACAGTGTTGCGAGTTGCCGACTCGAACTGAGTCGGAGTGACGGATCGTATATTGCCGAAATTGGGATCGATGAGGAGTCAAGTGAAATGACGCGCCCGAATCTAAGAGCCATGTGCTCGATTCTTCAGTCGTGAGCAGAACTTCTGATCCGACTGGATTTTCGATTGATAGTATATTCGGGTCGTTTGGTAGCACATCAGCTGAGAAGCTGATGTAATTGATCTCCTCATGCCGGCCACTCTTCTTGTCTGATTTCTGAGACTTGTCGTTCTTGTTTTTGAGTGCGCGGCAGTCGGCTTTGATGTGTCCGGGTTTCTTGCAATAGTTGCAGATTCGATTATCCCGTGATTGGCTCCGTCTTTGCTGATTGTTCGGCTGCCGTGAGGAATCTCTTCCTCGTATGTTCGATCGGTCTGTCGAACCTTGTACTACATAAGCGTCGTCTGTTGAGTCTTTGGCGAAAGACTTTCTCCGAGCTGCTTCGGTCAGGATTGCGCTCGTGACTTCGGAGTATTTAACAGCCGTAGTTGACGCGTTGCACACAGTTGTGACGAAAGTTTCCCATGATGAGGGAAGGCTGCTCATGAGTATCATTGCTCTGAGTTCATCCTCGATTGCCGTCCCCTGAGATGAGATTTGGGAGCTTATGCTGTCGTACTCATTGAGATGTGCTTGAACCGAATCTGATTCTTTCATTCGCAAGTTGTAGAGGCGCCGGATCAGAAACATCTTCATTGCAGCGACCTTCTTTTCGTAGGTGTCCGACAGTGTTTTCCACAGTTCGAATGCTGTCGTACACGATTGCACCGTAAAGTATACCGATTCCGATAGGTGCATCCGAATCGTGGCGCGGACGATTCTGTCCAGCTTTTGCCACTCAATTGGTTTGTATCCTTCTGGAGGTTCTTCATTTTCGATGGGATCGATTTGCCCCTTGACTATGAGATAGTCCTGCATTTGCTCCTTCCAGAAGTTGAAGTTCGATCCATCGAACTTTCGTAGACTCATTTCTGACGAGCCGGATGTTGATGCCATCAAATTTGGTTTCGGTTGACGAAGCTCGGTTCGGAGTTGACTACGGACCTTGTTGGAGTGCAGCCGGTTGGCTCACCCGATATCGTTCTAGTCGGATTTGAACCCGAGTCGGTTCGGCTTCGGATATATGTATTGTTGAACTTGCTCGAATTGACTCCGGTAACTTGAGGGACAGAACCGACTGGTCTTCCCGAATGTTGCCGAGTCGGAGTGAGCCCGGTTCGCTTCCGAATATATATGCCAAATACCAATTATTGAAACCGATTGTCAGGACCGATTCTGCTTCGGGTGACTGCAGCGACGAGAGAGACGGATCCAACTGATCCTCGCGAATGTCGATCAGCCGGATGAAGCGCGAATTGGGGTTGTTGTCTTGAGACCGATCTGCACCGAGTGGTTACAATGAGCGGCGAGCAGCGTTTGATGACCTCTTCGGATGCCGTTTAACCGAGTGGAGCACGATCGTGTCAATGTTGCACAAGGGGATTTCACCTCGAGCGGTTACGATCACAAGGAACAGAGTACAACCTGCTGGCTTACTCCAAGCGAAGATGATCTAACGCGATGAGATGCAAGCCTCGTTTTTCTTCTTATTCTCTCTTCTTCGAATGACGCAGGAAACCGAATGTTGTGCAGGCTGAGACGACGGCCGACAGCGGGATGAAGGACCGAATACTGTGCAGGCTCTGATACCAGATGTTGCAGACAGAAGTCGTCAATGCGGAAGATCAAGAAGCATTCGATTAGGGTTGAGAACCTGCGTATAACAGAATCATAGATCGTGCACAGAGAGAGAGAGAGAGAGAGACAAAAGACTCTTCTATTCAATAGAAAATAATAATACAACCCAACCTTACAAAAAGGTTACAAGGTCACTATATATAGTGACCGACTTAGGGCAACTACCATTTATGCTAATTACACAAATGGCCCAAACTTGATCTATACAAAGAGATAGTGTGAATACGTCCATTATACACTTGTATTCGACAAATACCACATCTCGGCTTACTCGTGATTGTCAAGTGATGGGGTTAAAACACTTGTAACCCTTTTGCTCAAGTGAGTAACCAACGAGGATCCTTCTTCGATTTTGGGTCAAGCTTTCTCCGCTTCTCATCGGGGACATGCACAAATGCAATGCTGCCAAAAACTTTCAAGTGCGAAAGGTCTGGCTTTGTCCCAAAATACTTCTTGTGAGGGTGATGTCATGGACACCCTCGGTCATGCACCTATTGATGAGATGCACAACCATAACTACTGCCTCTGCCCAATAGATCTTGGGCATGTTCTTCTCATGCAACATGGCGCGGGCCATCTCAAGAATTGTGCGATTCTTCCGCTCAACAACACCATTTTGTTGTGGTGTGTACCGGCAAGAGAATTCCCGGCGAATCCCCTTCTCTTCTAGAAAGGCCTTGAACTCGGTTGAGAAGTATTCTTGGCCACCATAAGACCGTAAGCATCGAATCTTGTGATTCGTCTCATTTTCCACGTGATTCTTTAACTTGCGAAAGTGGGAGAAGACCTCACTTTTCAACTTCATCGAGCATATCCAAGTATCCCGCAAATAGTCATCAATGAAGGTAATGAAGTACCTACACCCACCGATTGTCGTTGTTTGAGCTAGGGCCCATACATCTGAGTGGATGACGTCCAACAAGCCTTTACTCACATTTCTTTCATTTAGGAATGGATGCCTATGTTGCTTGCCTAGTTGGCACGCCTCACATACATTATCAGGATGTTTCAAAGTAAATCGTGGCAATCCGTGCACAACCCCTTTTGTTTGCATTGATCGCAGTTTACCGAGGTTTACATGGCCAACCTTTTGTGCCACAACTCAATATCAAACTCAGCCTTGAGTCCCTTTCCATACATTGTTGTATTCACCTCAGTCACATCAAGAATAAACATGCGACCTTCTCTTCTTGCATGAGCGATAAGTTGGCCCTTATCCTCGATGAAGCAACCTTCCTGGTTGAATCGTACTTGCATTCCTTGTTCGACAATTTGGCCAACCGAGACCAAATTGTTTGTGATTGTCGGCACATGGAGTACATCCTTCATGTAACCCTTGTTGTCGTGATTGTTAAGGGCCACATCTCCAATGTGCTCAATCATGTGTGTGGAGTCATCACCGGCCTCCACCACGACAGGTCTCTCGGGTTCCCTAAAATTCATGAACCATTCTTGATGAGTTGTCATGTGATTTGAGGCACCTGAGTCCATGAACCATACATCATCAGATTGGGAAACACTTGTTATCATGCTATTCACTCGGTGTCGCATAACAAACATCGGGCCTTTGTTTTCTAGGTCAGCCATCACAGCATAGTTTGTTTGCTGTCGGGATGAGGCAGCTGAGTTATTCTTCTTCTTCCGACACTCGGCTTCAAAGTGGCCAGGATTTCCACAATACCAGCACTCAGTTTGTTGGTTCTGCCTGGTTGATGTAGGCTGGTGGAAGCTCCCCTTTTTGCCGGAATTCCCTCGGCTGTTTCGACCTTCTTACTGCTTGGAATTAAATTGTTGTGGACGCCATGCACCTCTTCCTCAACCATTCCTCCCCCTATTTCCATGACCACGACCGTGACCTCAACCGAGATCATCATGTGTATATAGCATCTGCCCATTACATGTCGTGCTTTTCGACCGTGTATGGTTCTCCTCAACCATTAGCATGGATTCCAAGTCGAAAAAGCTTGGGTGGGGGGTTCTCCCTTGTTGTTATGGCAGTTCAAAATGAGCCATATTTTTGTGCGAGGCCGCCAAGGCAGATATGCACCATCTCGTCATCATCAACTGCGACATTGATGGAGCCAAGTGAATCGCATAAGTCTTTGATCCGGAGGGTATAGTCCATCACAAACATATCCCCCTACTGAATATTGTTCAACTCCTACCGTGTTGAGCGGCAAGCTCAACCGGAGCCGGATCGACTGAATAAGCCGGAGCCGGTAAGCGAGACGGATCGGGCGAAACGGATCGGTATGACGGTGAGCAACCGAACCGGCAAGCAGTGGAGGCCGGGTGCAATCCGTAATCGGCAGTCCAATCGGAAGCCTAGAATAGGATAGACTACTAGGTATCTATAGTCTCGTAGTAAGTGTCAGATGCTCGTGTGAGCATTGAAGTACATGGTACTTCTGTCAGTCCCAAGAGGACTTGTATAAATAGTGCTACTTAGCACAGTGTGTATGACAGAGCCTTGATATAATTTTTGAAATTACGTTCTGCTCTCTCTCTCTCTCTCTCTCTCTCTCTCTCTGTTGTTCTCTGTTTTACGCTTCCGCAAACACTTACATTTACATGGTATCAGAGCGCGAGGGTTGAGAACCTCTGCTGCAGACATTTACTCTTGAGAAGAAAACCCTAACAGGTCGAAAACAGACACAGTAGAAGACATGGATAGAGGCATGGCTACGTCGCTCCCGGTGGAAAAGCTCGACAGGAGCAACTACGCATCCTGGTCTTACAAGATGCACCAATACCTGCTTGGACACGGGTACTGGAGTTATGTCGAAGGAGCGAATGATGCAGCGCCAGACTCGGCACACAAGGACTTCCCGGTATGGGAACAAGCGGCAAGCATGGTGATGTACTGCTTCGCATCCAGTGTCGGCGATCAGCTGCTCAGCCACATCCGTGATGCCAAGACACCGAAGGATGCTTGGGGGAACCTGAAAAAGGTTTTCGCCGCAAGCAACACTGCCCGGAAGCTGCAACTCAGACAGGAGTTGAGCAATGTTCGACAGAAGAACATGTCCGTGGCAGACTACACGGGCCGGATAAAGGAGATTTGCGACTCACTCGCCTCTATCAATGTTACCGTAGAGGAAGACGAGATGGTGCAGGTATGTCTCGGAGGCCTGGCGTCCAAGTTCGGAGCGTTCCGGACTGCGGTTTGTACAAGGGAGAATACCCCCTCATTCTACGACTTACAGTCGATGCTCCTTGTAGAGGAGAACCACGCCGGTGCATCTACCAGTGCATCCCCGGACAACCGAATGTTGTACACGGGAACGGATTGGCACTGTGGGCGTGGTGGAAGAGGTGGGTCGGCATGCAATGGAGGCGGCCGGCAAGAGCAGGAACGGAGGCACTATGAGTGTGCTGACAGCAGTTCTGGGACTTCCACAAGCAGGGGGAGTCAAGGTGGTGCCGGAGGCCGGCAAGACAAATCCGCTACGGAATGCTGGTACTATGGCGAAAGAGGCCACAGGGAAAGCGAGTGTTGGAGAAAGCGTGCCGATTCGGACAAATCCGGATCCGGCAAGACCGGTAAGGATGGCCGGCAAAACTCGCACTACGCAAACGGATCAGGAGGATCCGGAACCGGAAAGGCCGGTAAGGGGCCAGCCTTGGTGATGAATCACAAGGCAAACTCAATGAAGAAGACCACTTCCAAATCGGAGGAAGTGTGGTATGTTGATTCCGGCGCGTCGAACCACATGACGAGCCACAAAGAGTGGTTCTCCTTTCTGGAGAGACCGAATCAACCAGGAGTAGTCGAAACCGGAGACGACACTCCTCACCCAATCGTGCACGTCGGAGAAGTCCCTCTAAGCCACGTCGGATAGAAAGGGAAGCTGATGAACGTGTTACACGTTCCGACGATCACGAAGAACCTAGTGTCCGTCGGTCAGATTGTCGACCAGGGGATGCAGGTGCGGTTTACGCACCTCGGGTGCTTCTTTGAGGATGAGGGCGAAGTCATTGCGCAAGGGCGCAGAGATGAGAGGATGTTTATCCTCGACACCAATGACTTTGGCACCGCTCTGTTCGCGAAACGACAGAAGGTCGAGTCGGACATCAACCTGTGGCACAAACGGATAGGCCACGTCAACTACCAAAGGCTTCAAGATCTGCAAACGAAACAAGTCGTTTTCGGTTTGCTGAAGTTCAGCGGCCGGAGAGCCGAAATTTGTGAAGCCTGCCAACTTGGGAAGCAACACCAGCTTCCATTCCCCATCGAACGGAACCGGAGCCGTAACAAGCTCGATCTCATCCATTCGGATGTGTGGGGACCGGCACAAAGTGTGAGCCTTGGCGGGAGCCGATACTTCGTCTCCTTCATCGACGACTATACTCGGCATGCTTGGATCTACCTCATTGAGCGGAAGAGCGAAGTCTTCGACTGTTTCCGGAGCCTCCAGAAGATGGTGGAACGGGAATCAGAGAGGAAGATCAAATGCCTTCGGTCGGATGGCGGAAAGGAATATTTTTCCGGCCAATTCACTCGTTATCTGCAGCAGAAGGGAATTCGGCGAGAGTTCAGCTGCAGATACACACCGGAGCAAAACGGTGTGGCCGAAAGGAAGAACCGGACACTCGTCGAAGCAGCAAGGACAATGTTGGAGGAGAAGAGCATGCCCCGGTTCTACTGGGCGGAGGAGGCGGTCCAGACGGCCGTCTACATACAAAACCGCATTGGTGACAAGGTGTCAGCTCATGAGCTGTATTTCGGGCGCAAGCCGAACTTAAGACACCTTCGGATATTTGGCAGCATAGCGTATGTGCATGTGCCGGATCAGAAGCGGAGGAAGCTGGATGCAAAATCGGAAAAATGCATCCTAGTCGGCTATGCTCAAGAGCAAAAGGGGTATAAGTGTTATAACCCCCGGACGAAGGAAGTTCGAGTTAGCCGGGATGTCAAGTTCGATGAATCGGCATCCTGGTACTCCATACCGACTCCAACTTCCGATCCCGACCCAATGTCGGAAGATCAGGCCAGTGAGCCTGAATCAGCCCTGGCAAAGGATGATGATGCAGGGACTCCAGATGAGAGTCCGGAATCGTTACGGTTGGGTGGACCGAACAAGCGACTGAGTCGGTTGGACCAGTCGGATGAAGAGACGGCAAGTGGTGGAGACTCTGTCGTGCTCTCCCCGCGCAAGGAACCGAGGAAACGGTTCACGCGCAAAGAGAAAGGGAAAAGGAAGATGCCGGAATTCGAAACCGGCATCGATGAGTCGGATCAGTGCGTATCCAACTCCGGAAATGAGAAAGGTAGATCTTCGGCAACGAAGACCGAACTGGCCAAGAAGGGCCTCACATCAGGTGACAGTGCGTTGCGCCGATCAACCCGTCAGAAGGATCCCGTCGTGCGGTACGAGTACAATGAATACATGGCGCATCATTATGCGTACATGACTAAGGTGACAGAAGTGCACGAGCCGGAGAGCTACGCAGAAGCGGCAAAGGACGCAAATTGGCGTGCCGCTATGGACGAAGAAATGCGGGCACTCGATGCCAACGAAACTTGGGACCTAGTTGATCCTCCCTGTCACTGTAAACCGATCGGATGCAAGTGGGTGTACAAGGTCAAGTACAACGCCGACGGTTCTGTTAACCGGTACAAAGCCCGGTTAGTGGCGAAGGGATACGCGCAGACCCACGGAATCGACTACGACGAGACCTTCACTCCTGTGGCGAAGATGACGACGGTTCGTGTGGTACTGGCAGTTGCTACGGCAAGGGGGTGGCATCTTCACCAGATGGATGTGAAGAACGCCTTCCTTCAAGGAGAGCTTGAAGAAGAAGTCTTTATGACTGAGCCCCCCGGATTTCACTCGGAGATGAACAAGTCGGCGGTATGCCGACTGAAGAAGTCGCTTTACGGCTTGAAGCAAGCCCCCCGAGCTTGGAACGCGAAGATCACGCACCGGTTGCGTAAACTGGGGTTTGCTGTCTCTAAGTCGAACTCTTCGTTATTCATCCGGCAAGGCTCTGACGGTCCGGTATGTATACTCTTGTATGTGGATGATTTAGTCATCACCGGACCGGGTCTTCCCGAAATCAATCGCGTCAAGTCCCAGTTGTCGAACGCATTCGAGATGAAGGACCTGGGGGACCTTCATTATTTTCTTGGGATCGAAGTGATCCGGACCGCCGACGGCATATTGCTCTCACAACGACATTACGTGTTGAATATGTTGTATAAGTTCGGCATGACGGATTGCCGACCTGTCTCCACACCCCTGGACCAAAACCAGAAGCTCCGTCCCAACTCCGGACCGGCCTGCAATGAGAAACGGTTCCGACAAGTTGTCGGAAGCCTAATCTACTTAACCATCACCCGACCCGACATCAACTATCCGGTCGGGATGGTAAGTCAGTTCATGCAGAAGCCGACCCTGGAGCACCTTCAGTGCGCGCAAAGAATATTACGGTATGTCAGCGGCACTAAGGACCGGGGACTGCTATACCGGCGAGGCATACCCGAAGAGCTTGTCGGTTACACCGATGCTGACTGGGCCGGCGATGCGTCTGATCGCCGCTCCACTTCCGGATACATGTTCTCCATAGGTAGCGCGGCCGTTGCATGGAGCAGCAAGAAGCAACCCACAGTGGCTTTGTCAAGCACTGAGGCTGAGTACCGGGCCGCTACCGTTGCCACTTGTGAAGCCATCTGGCTTCGGCGATTGTTGCGAGACTTGCGGATCGAGGTGCCGACCCCGATCCCGATTTACTGTGATAACATGAGCAGCCTGCAGCTCGCCAGGAACCCTGTGTTCCATGCTAGCACAAAACACATCGAGGTGCACTACCACTTCGTGCGTGAGCGGGTCCTAAGCGGTGAAGTTGACCTACGGTATGTTCATACAGATCGGCAAATTGCCGACATCTTCACCAAGCCGCTCGGATCGAACAAGTTGCAGCACTTTACCGACATGCTTAGTATTCAGCATCTCGACGTGCCGCACTTGAGGGGGAGAAGCAAGGGCAAAGTCTCTACCAAAACGAGCAAAGGCCAAAAACCTGTAGAACCCGTCGGTAAGAGGAGAGCCGGAAGAAGAGGAGGCAAGAAGCTAAAGGAAGCCGAGTCGACGAAGAAAGTCGACACATCCGAACAGGTCGGAGGAAGCGGTTGTGAAGAAGAGTTGTGCACTCAGGAAGAGAAGCGCATGCTGTGCGGAGGTCATCACGATGGTACTGACCATGATACAGAGTCGAATGAAGAATTCGATTTCGGTTCACCGGCTGAAGAAGCCGAGGGAAGCATGGAGAAGGCCAAGACTCGAAAGTGGTCCGATGTGGTGAGAGGCCTAACGCCGGAAGTCGAATCGGGGTGTACCGATTCGGACAAGAGCTGGAACGAGTCGGAGACAGCTGACTCGGATCAACAGATGGATCCGGATGAGACGGATCGACTGAAGGCCAAGGGGACACAGACACAGCGGAAGTCGATGCCATCGTGGGAGAACCGACGGATCAGCAAGCGCCGGAGTCATAGCAACGTGACTGCTGAGATGGGCCTATTGAGCAAACATACCGACCGAGAGGGTCGAGCCGCGCAGAACCAAAGGGGTCGCGGCAAACGGGACCGGACCGGACGAGGAGCGCGAGCAAGGTGGAGTGACGCCAGGAGAAGTCGGTTGGAAGAACCGACGACCACAGAGGTCGACACTACGACCCCACCTCAGGTTGAGCTTGAGGGGGAGTGTTGAGCGGCAAGCTCAACCGGAGCCGGATCGGCTGAATAAGCCGGAGCCGGTAAGCGAGACGGATCGGGCGAAACGGATCGGTATGACGGTGAGCAACCGAACCGGCAAGCAGTGGAGGCCGGGTGCAATCCGTAACCGGCAGTCCAATCGGAAGCCTAGAATAGGATAGACTACTAGGTATCTATAGTCTCGTAGTAAGTGTCAGATGCTCGTGTGAGCATTGAAGTACATGGTACTTCTGTCAGTCCCAAGAGGACTTGTATAAATAGTGCTACTTAGCACAGTGTGTATGACAGAGCCTTGATATAATTTTTGAAATTACGTTCTGCTCTCTCTCTCTCTCTCTCTCTCTCTCTCTCTCTCTCTCTCTCTGTTGTTCTCTGTTTTACGCTTCCGCAAACACTTACGTTTACATACCGGAGTTGAAGTTTTCTCGTTGTGGTTGAAGTTGCAAAAATCTTCTTCAAGTTTTTCCACACTTTTGTTGGGGATTTCGCATCACGAATATAGCTTAACATATGATCTTGCAGACATGTTGCCGAACAATACATCACCCTATTGGTGCCTTGTTGCCATGTGGGGTAGTAACTGAGATTTGTACTATCAGGGGTTGTTTCTTGAGGTCCCTCGATATAACTCCAATACCCTTGTCCAACTAGGTATTGATGCATCTTATATTCCCAATATGTGTAGTTGTGCCTGTCCAACTTCTCTATTGGAAGTGCGCTACCCATCTGTGCATTCATTTTTCTAATTTAGCTTGATTCGTATGATCTTGTTAATGTGAGCCTCTTGCTGTGCAAAACTACAGCGACGATACCAGGTTTTAAAACAATGTCTCTAGTTGCTCACACAGTTTCAATGGTAGAGCTCAGTGAAGGATCTCTAACCCTCACGCTCTGATACCATGTAAAGAATCCAACTCTATTAGAGTTTAGTATTCAGAAGCGTAGTGTGTGTGTGTGTGTGTGTGTGTGTGTGTGAGTGAATATATAAGCAAGAGAAGGAATTACAGAGAATAACCAAAAAAATAAGAAAACACACAATAGGGGGATGACAACTTATGCACTTAAGAGAGCTATATTAATTATCAAAAGATCATCAACAAAACAGAATGGGCAAAGGGGGTTTTATATACAAGTCCTCAAGGGACTGCCATATTAAATGTGTTGGTTCAATCTAACCAAGATATCCACTTGAGTATGATTTTGTCATAAGAATATCTAATATTTTTTTACTACATTAACACTCGGCAACTACACGGATTACAATAAAGTGTTTTCACACACTTTTTTACCCATACTCCTTTTCTTCATAAGCACATGTTCACACAAGTTGAGCTTGATTCTCAACAATAACACTTGACTATAATTCAAAAGGTCAACCGTTCAAATCTTGACATAACGGTTGTCATGTATGTGACAAATACGTTGCAATAGTTCGGGAAATGATCACATCTTCTTCCTTTAAGCATCCATATATATATATATTGCATCTCAAGAAACTCAAAATCTGAATTGTTTTCATCACATGCAAGTGGTTGATTGGTGTTGGAAGCTTGTGTTATAACTTCATCAATCTCTCCAACAATGTCAATATAGGAAGCCTTTCCAATATAACAACTTTTTTAGTTCCAGTTGCATTAGAACAAACAGCTAAGGTAATTCTACCTAATAAATTTCTCTTACCTCGAATTGTTGTAGGATCTTCACTAGGCAAAAGGATTGTGTATCTTGGAACTAATCGAAAAAACAAATTTGTTTCATCCATATTATAAACGCAACTAAGATCATACTCATTGACTATAGCATATAGCCAAAGAAGCCAACAATTCAATGTCATTTCAATCAATTGCCCCTCCACCATACAAACTAATAGTATTCAAACATTGGCGATAACCTACCCTTAGTTGCCTTGAATTCATCATAAAAAATATTAATTTGTGCAACTAAGCTTCAGAGCCTTTTCCATACTAATTGATGGAGGCAATGCAATTGACAATTGATGATATGCATCAATACAAGCATATAATTGTTCCTCTAATTTAGGTTATTTTCCATTTGATACTCTAAAAGTTGTTTTTCTTGAATTTTGATCATTTTGTTGAACACACATTCGTACCTCATCCTTGTTGTTAATCAAACCTCTTATTGCAAATTCGCTTACAACAAATTGTCTACCTATGTTGTGAAGAGAAGGAGATGATGGTTGTTCCAATAACTCCAAAATTTGTTACAACCTTTGCTCATCATTTAAACGAGATCCAACACCTCACTTTTGGATTGAATTCATCTCTGTAATAATGCTAATTACCTAGTTTCACATTGAGTTAAATAGCAGTAAGCTTTTGACATGGTCAAAATTTCAAACTCCATGAGAAAATAGGAATTGTAAAAGTGCACAATCCATTACTCATTTACCACACATTTGTGCATCTAATCAACATATTAACATTTACAGAAATTGAATTCACCATATGGAGTACAATTCAGCCATAAAGAACCCATTGATCTCATCTTTTCTCTATTCATGGTTTAGTAATAAAAATAGGAGCACAATATTAGAGGTCATGTTTTCATAGTTCCTTAATATGTCAAGTGCACACAATCCATTAAGCTTTTACAATCCATTATTTTGGAATATCCTTTTCCTTCTGAAGAAAACCACACATTTGTGCATCTAATTGACATGTATTAGCGTTTACCTAAACTAAATGCAATATATAGATTGAAAATGCATGGTTTAGTAATAATAATAAAAGGAGCACAATATTGGAGGCCATTCTTTCATAGTTCCTTAATATGTCAAGTGCACAATCCATTAAGCTTTTACAATCGATTATTTGGGAATCTCCCTTTCCCTTTGAAGGAAACCACACATTTGTGCATCTAATTAACATGTATTAGCATTTACCTAAACTAAATTCAACATATAGACTGAAAATGCATGGTTTAGCAATCAAACCTGCTTTTGGGCATGTACACAAAGTCTACATACGTGGAGTTGAATGTAGGAACAATGTATATGCAACAATGTGGTGAGCAGTAGGTGTTGAGCAACAATGTGGGAGTGATTACAACAACAAGGAGGGTTTGATCAATTGTTGTTAGGAGAAAACAAATCGTGTAAAATGCCCTAAGTGTGCACTTTTTCCTTGAGGTCAAAGTGCACACTTAATGAATGGCTACTATATGATAAACATAATGATGGACAATAAATTTAATGTTTCATGGAGCTAACTTATCATGTCAAGGTTAAACGGGGATAATATCTCTAATAATTTCATAGCATTAAAAAGATGAAATAGGAAAAACCTTTGGCCAAAAGATATATTGCTTTACGCTTGACTTGTTAGATGGCCAACAACATCGTTAATGATCAAGAAGTCAAGCCTCCATGATTTTCCACCATAAAAAGCTAAAAAAGTGAATGATCTCTTTCTCTAACATTATATGCCCATATCAACTCAAATGGTTGAGATGGCAATAACTTCCATACAATAACTCAAATGGTTGAGATGACAAGTTTGATGTCTAACCATAATAAATTTCTACCAAAGAAGGTAAACGAGTTAAGGACTAGTACCTTTGGGTCACTTGTGGTGTATGAAGTAAAATGCATATAAGAAAAACTTTTTGAGAAAAGAAATATGATTATCAACTAGACAACTCCAATGGCTAACGAAAGATGACAACAACTTTCCAATTGAAAAAAGGTTAAGTAATTAAAACGGTAAAAGAAGCAATTTCGGGAAAGTTTGATAGTGAGAGCGCCATAGTTGAGATGTCTCTATCAATTTGCTTGGAAGTCAAAAGTTAGGTAGTTTGGTACACCGATATGGCACATAGTACACTTTAAGTGAAGCCAAATCTGTTGTATCAAATATGTGAGAACATATTTGAATTTGCAACATTGTGTTGACAATCTAAAACAACTTACCATTACTTCAAAAATGTTATAGGATAGTTAGCGACCAAAATCATACCAATTACGGGCTAATATATGGTGTACTAGATATTTAAGAAAGTATGGGTTTGAGCCCACAATCTTAAGTTGATATAACTAACTTACCTTACCACAATCTTGTGCCGATGGCCGAAAAAAGCATACCATTTAGTTAAATGTGTACATTCGATGTGTTTGGGACAAGTGATATGCCCTTGGAACAAAAGAAGATGTGTAGTAGCAAGGATGCGGACACGTGACCTTGTTTGATCCCTACACTGGTCTACTAACCACCTTGCCACAACCTTGCGTTGATAGCCGATCATATTGGCAATCAAACCATTTAGTTAGTTCTATACATTCGGTAATGTATATAGGACAATTGATACATGGCCCTTGTACCAAAGATGTGTAGAACTTAAGGATGGGGAACCCCTGACCCTGTAGTTCCCTTTATATATATGTTTGAATAAATGGGTAGCAAGCTTAATGAATAAAAGAGGATACTGTCATGAGAACCCTCTGTGGAATCTTTCTGAATGTGAAGATACTCTCACCTCACGGGAATCTTTGCGAATGTGAAGATTCTTTCCCCCTCTCAATGGCAATGTTTGTTGAAAGAGCTGTGGAATCTTTGTTGATGAGAGAAAAGCAGGGGAATGGTGATTGAGAACTGATCAAGGAAGGAAACCATGAGAAATGAAGAACCCAAAAGAAGAAATTGTGGGTTTGCTTAGAAATTGTGCCAAATCTAAAGATATTTGCAAAGGCATTAGATTACATGGAGATATTGAGAAGCTTGGCTTCGTTCAAAAGATCCCTTCCCTTGTCAATGCTATAATTTGTATGTATGCCAAATGTGGTATGCTTGCAAAAGCACATCAAATGCATGATAATCTATGTGATAGAAATGTATCCTCTTGGAACATGCTTATTGAAGGTTATATGCAAAAGGGAAGAGTCCATGAAGCATTGAATTGTTATGAACAAATGCAAGGAGAAGGTCTCTTTCCTAATGCCGTTACTTTGATTTGTATCTTAAAAGCATGTGGAAATATGGGTACCATTGGAAAAGGTATGTCAATCCATGATCGAATTGTCAGAAATGGCTTCTTTTTGAGGAAGAAGAAGAATACGGTGCTGGGTAATAGTTTGGTGTATATGTATGCCAAATTTGATATGTTTATGGAAGCACGAAAAGTGCTTATTAAGGAGATCCCAGTCCGGAATGTCGTCTCTTGGTCTTCACTCATCGCTGGATATACCCAACATGGGAAAGCTCAAGAAGCTTTCAAGTGTTTCGAAGAGATGAAAACTGAAGGAATCACCCCTGATGAGGTCACATTTACATGTATGTTAAAGGTTTGTAGCAGTACAAGATCTATAGAAATGGGAGAAAAACTTCATGAGGAGGTTGTCAATCGAGGATTGTTGGAGAAAAATTCAGTACTTGGTACAGCATTGGTAGATATGTATGGTAAATGTGGTTTTCTTGCAAAAGCACAAAAAGTACATGATGGTCTGTGTGCTCGAGATGTTATCTCATGGTCAGCTCTTATCGCAGGTTATGTTGAACAAGGGCAAGGATACGAGGCATTAAGTTGTTCCAAACAAATGCAAAGTGAATGTATCTTTCCAAATGCAGTCACTTTTGTTTGTTTATTAAAAGCTTGTGGTAGCATAGGAATTCTCGACATTGGCGAACAAATTCATAGTGAGATTTTGAGTAGGGGCATATTTGATGATGAAATCGCAGTCGGAAATGCTTTAGTGGATATGTATGGAAAATGTGGTGTACCTTGGAAAGCACACGAAGTTCTTGAAGAACTTCCTGTTCGGGATGTAGTCTCTTGGTCTTCGCTGATAGGAGAATATATCCGAAAAGGGCAAGCTTATGAAGCATTCGATTGCTTTGAACAAATGCAAAGAGAGGGTGTCTCCCCACAAGCAATCACCTTCGTTCACATTTTAAAGGCATGTGGAATTACGAATGCTATAAAAAAGAGCGAACAAATTCTTGATGAGATTTTGAATAGAGGTTTAAATATTCAGAAAGATGTTGTACTTGGCACTGCTTTGGTAGATATGTATGCCGAATTTGGTATGCTAGCAAAAGCTCAACAAGTGCATGACGAGCTTTACGAACATAGTGTTATATCTTGGAATGCACTAATTTCAGGATATGCCGAACATGGGCATGGCCAAAACACATTCAAGTGTTTGAAATTAATGCAAAATGAGGGTCTTCCTCCTGATGCAGTCACATTCATTTGTATTTTGAAGTCTTGTAGTAGAGCTCACGCCATCGACAAGGGCAAACAAATTCATGAAGAGATTATCAGTAGAGGGCTTTTGGAGAAACATGATATAGTACTTGGCACTTCCTTGCTAGATATGTATGCCAAATGTGGTGCGCTTTTGGAAGCAAACCACATGCATTACGACCTTTTTCGTCGTGATGCCATCTCGTGGCTATCATTAATTTCAGGGTATATACGACAAGGTGAAGACCATGAAGCGTTGCGTTGTTTGGAACAAATGCAAGATGAGGGTTTCTCGCCTAATGCATCCATCCTGTCTTGTGCCTTGAAGGCGTGTGGCAACACGGGGTCTATTGAGAAGGGCGTGCTAATTCATAATGAGGTAGGTAGCAAGGGCATACTAGTGAAAGATATTGTTCTTGGAAATGTGTTGGTGGATATGTATACCAAATATGGCATGCTTGCAAAAGCACAAGAAGTCCTCATGAAAGAGCTTCCTATACGAGATGTAGTCTCATGGAATGCATTGATTCGTGGATATGCTGAAAATGGGCTAGCTCAAGAAGCACTAAACTGTTTCAAAGAGATGCAAGCTGAGGGTCTTTCCCCAGATACAGTCACATTTGTAAGCATTTTAAATGCTTGTAGTCACTCAGGGCGTTTAGAAGAGGCCCATCTATATTTTCACGAAATGTGTGGAAAATATGGTATAATTCCGGATGTAGAACACTATACCTGCATGGTTTCCGTTTTGGGACGTTTGGGGCAGTTCAATAAGGCAATGTCGGTGATTGAAATGTTGCCATTTCCAGATTATCTTCCTGTTTGGATCACACTATTAAGTGCTTGTAAGAAATGGGGAAATGTGAAGGTGGGGAGATTAGCTTTCGATGAGGCAGTGCGAATCGATAATAGGTGTGGAGCATATACCCTTATGGCAGATATTTATGTAGCTTCTGGAATGCAAAAAGATGTTGAAAAAGTTAAATCAATAGCACTGGAAAATACATCTAGGGAGCCCATATGCTACGCTGGGAGTTGTGCCGACTTGTCCCCAACTCCGGATATTGGTTTGTCCCAATTTAAAACTGTTGTAAGCTTTTCTTGTTAATATGATATATGAGCATGTTTTGTGTCTCAACTTGTTTACCAATCGCGTTTTGCATGCATTTTAAGACCCCCATGAAATGTGGGTGCATAGCATATGGGGCTCCCTAGATGTATTTTCCAGTGCTATTGATTTAACTTTTTCAACATCTTTTTGCATTCCAGAAACCCCTATTTCATGGGGATCTTAAAATGCATACAAAACGCAATTGGTAAACAAGTTGGGACACAAAACAGGCTCATATGTCATATTAACAAGAAAAGCTTACAACAGTCTTAAATTGGGGCAAACCAATATCCGGAGTTGGGGACACGTCGGGACAACTCCCATATTAGCTAAGAGAGAAAGAAAGAGAGATCAATTCCACGCTCCTTAGAGCAAAATGGTAAATTGAGAATGAGAAAGTGGGAATCAGAGAATTAGTTACAAATGAGGAGTGATCCTCCTTATATAGGCCGAATATGGTTGTTGTGACTAATCATTTGGGACTACCCGTTGGGACTAGGTTGTCCCAAACCAAGGTGGTGCCTAGCAATGGGCCCCGTTTGGTTTGGTTTGGTTTCTTTGCCTTGAAACCGAACCGAACCATTTATATAAAACAAAAACCAAACCAAACCAAACCGTTTAGGAAATCTCAAGCGATTTAAACTAAACCATTTAAGAAAAGGTAAACTAAACCATTTAAACCCAAACCGTTTAGGGAAAAGTTACAACCAAACCGAACCATTTAATAAAAAATTTAATCCTAACCACTTAAGTCAAATTGAATAAACAAAAATACATTAAACTAAATAAATATTTAAGTTAAAAAATTTAAATCAATAAAAAAACATTAATTAAACCTCTCTTTTTTTCCAAAAAAAACTCCTTCCTTTAGTTATAAAGATTTTATAGATGAGATTATTATATACAAATCCCTATAGGGACACGATAGGTCCATCTTATGTGGATGCCCACTGCCTCAAGAAATGGAGAGGACGACCATTGTTGGATAAAGGCTAGTCTAGTCGTCTTTCAACTCTATCGGAGTTGCCCTTGAGGCCATCATATTGGCTCTTTAGAGTGGCTACAACTTCACTCCATATCTCTTGCATTAACATTATTGGTTGCGCGCTTTGGTTGGAGAAGACCCATCTACACTGTTGTTTCCATAAAATCCAAAGAGTTATTGGGCTGACCAAGTCCAACACAACTTGAGATTTGGCACTAATAGGAGTTGAGTGGATATTGCCGATGGTGGAGAAAAAAACCTCTTGTGCTTTTATAACCAAAGTCATCCACTCTTCTTGATGCTCATATCTGTCAATTGGGGCTTGCCATGATAGCCAACATACATTCCCCCACTTGATTGAGCCTTGCGCTTGGCATAATTGCAATAACCGGCCAACCCCCTGCCATATTCGATGGGACTCTAGGCAGTCCCATAGAGCATGTCGTATTGATTCTACTACAATTGGACACACTACACAATTAGGAGAGTTGAGGTTCCCACGCTGCCATGCACCAACTGGTAGTGGCCTATGTATTAATAGCCATTGGAAAGTGGTGATTCGCCTCGCGTGTTGTTATTTCTAGAGTTTCTGCTAAACCTTGGTGATAATTGTGTACGGAACATGATATGTTTTCTAGACCTTTGCAGCAGCCGGATCTCGAGCAGATTGAGCGGCTATAATATGACGACCCAATCTAGTTGTGAATTAAAAGAAAGGGATAGGTTTGCTTCCTTGACCCGCGTAAGGATCACACCATGTCCATTGCAAAGGGTCCCAACTGACCTTACGTAGCCATGTGTTTTCATGAGTACATATGTGCCAATCTGGTTGTACTTTGACTGGATCAGGATCTACAATCCATTTATGCCCAGTATATGCTAGTACTCGAATTGCCTTATGTTGTGTTGATGTCTCGTTGTCCTGTAGTTCAGAGCCTTCGATCCTATCCAGTGTGTCCCTACCTCTTGGGAGCAAAGAGCCCTCCTCCATGTAACCTATCCACTTCTCTGTTGTCATCCTTTAATGAGCATCTTCCCTAATCAATAGAGCGTTTATAATTTCAGATCTCATAGCCCATTCGCCCCTGATTCCATAGAGGATGTTGGCTTGGTCTTGTATTTGTAATGACATAAACCGTCTCCAACATTCTATACTTTTTCCTGGACCTTACACCATGTATCCCCATGACAACCCCTTGCTTGATCCAATTAGTTGATTAGATTCATCCCTAATACATGGGTTCCAAAGGATACGTTGACTGAGCCAGGCAGGTTCGGAATTGGGTTGATCACACTTGAGTCCTCGTCTAATGTCACACCACGCCTTCCACAAGGATACACTAAATCTATCCTCTAGTTGGTGAGAGAAACTAGGTTTGAGATCCATGTTTAGAATCCATCCAGTTTGGGGGGGCCAATTGGTCCCTTTTAGTGGCCTAAAGTAAGCGAAGCGTAACCGCATTAGCATTTTCTAGCAGTCATTCCCTGGTTGGAGTCCTCGCAGTAGGGTTTTTGATTGTGAGAGGGGATCAATAAGATCCAATCCTCCTCTCGACTTAGGTGATGTGAGTATAGGCCACGTCACCTTGGCCCGAATTGCATGATCTTCCTTACCAGACCAAATGTAATTGCGTACCAGTCGTTGAATCTAGTTTATACTTTCCTTGGAGATTGTCCAACATGATAGGTTGTACCATGTTATTGCAAGTAATACCTGGTTTACCATTATGATGTGCCCCGCTAGCGAGAGTTTTTTGGAACTCCAATGTATTAACTTTTGTCGTATGGAGTGAATAACTGGTGTAATCATAGTTTATGGAGGTATGTTGAACCCAATTTGGAAACCCAAATATTTGCTGCTCTCTCCTTGATTGATCCACTTGAAAGCAGGATCTGGGTGCCACACAAGATGTGCATCATGAGAGAGCCATATTGCACAGGATTTGTGCCAATTGATCATGGCATTGGATCTCTTGCAAAATACGTCTAGACCACTTTCTAGCTTTTGTAAATTTTCCAAGTAGACCGTGGTGTCATCTACAAATTCTATATCTAGGAGGCTTTGGTGAGAATGCGACACACGAAGACCACGTAGGCTTAGGTGCCGCGAGTTGAGAAAGCTAGAGAGTGCTTCGGCGTAGAATAGGAATAAGGATGGAGCCAGTGGGCAGCCCTGTCGTACAGATCGTGATATTCGGAAGAAAGGGCGCCTTTCACCTGCTAGTGAAACACAATTGGTGGCGTTCCTATAAAGTCTTGATTTAATGCCTTTGATCCATGATTCGTGAAAGCCAAATTTCCCCATCACACTTTCTAGAAATTTCCAGCATACCCAGTCATATGCTTTCTCAAAATCTAGGAGCACCACAACGACCTTGTTGTTGGTACGCTTGGCAAGGGCTATTGCTTCCCAAAATGAGAAGAGATTGTTTAGGATGCTCCGATTTCTAACAAAACCTTTCTAGGACGGATGAATGAGCTGAGGGAGAAGTGGTGCTAAGCGGCGTGCCATGATTTCTGCAAGCAACTTATAGATAGTATTGAGGAGAGTTATGAGCCGCCACTTACTAATGTCATTGGCACTCCCACCACTTTTGGGAATGAGATGTATCATCCCCTGTCCAAATTCCTCTAGCATGTTTCTAGAGGTGATTAATTAAACCATTAAATTAAATAAGCATTAATTAAATAAATAGAAAAACATTAAATTAATAAATCATTAAGGGGGAAAAAAAAAGTTCACCAAAAACCCAAAAACCTTTAAGCCAAACCTATAAACCAATAAACTTGAGTATTGGAACTGAACCGAAATGAAATCGAAACATTTATTTATAACTTGAACCAAACCAAACCATTAAACTTTTTTGAAACTGATAAACCGTTAAACCATGGCTTAACAGTTGGGTTCAATTTGAGTCGAAACCGAGCCCATTCCTAGTGGTGCCTTTGTTGGGACTAGGATTGGGCCCCTTGGTGAGTCCTAGTCAGTTTTGGGACAGGGTCCCAATTGGGACAAAACAGGGACACCACAACAGACATGTTTGAGGAAGAACCCAATATATGACAATGGAGAGAAGATAGATGCTTGATGTAGGGACATGTCAACAATGATTTATACGTATCTATTTAATATGTGTATGTATGTGTATATACATATATAAATGTATAGAGTATGTGTGTTACATGTACACACCACATACATACAATCCCCTTGTAATGCAACATAATACAAACTTATTTCAAACCAAAGCAACATTTTCAGATTTAAAATGAAACAAATGACATTAATTAAGGACACTACAAAAATGAATACTAAGGGTTTCTTATGATCATCTTTTTCTATATCTGTTGGGAGGAAAATTTCACTACTCGGCAATTCATTCATCTATAGTTTTTAAAACTAAACAAAGAGTAAATTTTATTTGGTGATGGTTAGTTATTACAAAGATAGTAATCACAGAACCAATTATCATTGCACCTTAGCAATCTACATATCTATAAATGTGAGAGTGCTTAGAGGACGATCTTAATAACACTTTTTTATGAACACTTATCCTCTCTATAAAGATTTATCCTCAAATTACATGTACTATCTTCCCCAAATTATAATTATGGCCTAAGCCATATCCTAACACTCCTAAACATGATTCTTAAATTTCGTTAGGCTCAATTTTCCAATTTCTATATGGTCAATCGCATTCATTCTGTCATTTGGATGTCCTCCACTTTTGATCCAAAATCATAGACACATTTTTATTATTTGCTTAGATGGTATCAAATCTTTGAAAAGAAAAGGAAAGATATTACTAAGTGCAAAATCATAGTTTGGGAACAATCAATTTTCATATTGATGCCTAAGTATATTTTAGTGAGAGCATGATTCCCCATGCATTTGTGGTCTAGGTTTTTCTTGTGAGTTAGGAACATAGTTATCCCCATTGTGTCTTGAATTAGAATTGGGAACTTCTCTTGCATTAAGAAAAATGATCTCCCAAATCATGAGGAATACCAAGTGTAACTTCTCCATTGTTGGGGCTCGAAGCTACTTTTGAATGTTTTTTAGGTTACGTGGAAAGTTGATGTAATTGAAATCACAAAACAAAAACCATTGCAAACTTCGCAACCCATGTTGAGGCTCCGAATTCCTCCAAAATTTTCTGGAAAGCTACACCAAATTGTGGACATGAGTGTTGCACAACTATTTGGGCAAAAACGGGGTGACATGTGCTCTTTCTATGTTTTCTTCAAGGCTATGAGCATTGTTATGGTAGTGGTGTGTATCATCTAAGTGAACACCTTTATTACATCTAGTGATACCCAAGTCAAGACACTAAGCAAGTACAAAGTTTCACATTTCGGTTGCATGTAAATGGAAGGAAAATTTTGTAATGAAATACTCTAACTTCTGTTAATGTGAAACAATGAATAGGTGAACCTATGCTCGCACTTCTTGGTTTCGGAACATCAATTTTTCTACATCTTGAGTCATCCTAGCGGAAAAATAATATTACATACTAGAATGTATCACTCAAATAGCAAAAATATGTGGCTTTTGTCTCAATAACTTCTCGAGAAGGAAAATGATAAAGAATTGTATATGAATGATAACCTTGTCTAACAACTATATCATCATGAACCTACTTACTAACTTCATGTTGATAGAAGCTACAGATATAATTGCTCAAGAGCATATGTGTCCAATGTCCTACCAAGTATGCATGATATTAATTTCCATGGATCATCATGATTACCTTGATTTGTATGTAGTGGTTTGATGGATGATGCATTTGCCCACTGTCTTGACTTATCTTGGTGAATAAGGATAATATCCTATTTGGATTGTTACGAAAAAAATTATCCTCCAAGTGTCCCAACCCATTTTCTCTTTGGATTCGTCAAAGGATAGTACCACTTGATTCAGAAGCGCAACTTCTTTAATGAGCATGTTCCCCTGGCCTTCTACAATATCTGATAATGGTCAACAACATAATGACCATGTTTACTTGTGCAATGACATGTTTACCAATGGTTTAGCTCAGTCTCAAGAGTTCCCCTCCGCTTTGCGAGCCTCAATTCCTTAAACATAAAATAAGAACATCATTTGTCATATCTCATGGAGGCTAAACTCTTAGAAGTGGCAAAGTGATGAAGAGAGGGATCAAGCACAAAGAAACAAATATCCTTGATTGTTTATCGGTTATTGTTGGTTCCATGTACCAGTTAGACAAATGGTAAAATCTTCTCTTTGATGCATTACTACCACTAGCTAGAATATTTGTGGGTTGAGTATCTATCAAACTATTTTTTAGAATAGTTTCTACCATCTTGTGAGAATGAATATTATATTCAAAACTAGATTCTGTTTCATTGCCTATCCAAAGTAACAATTGAAAGTTTGTATTTATTTAGCTTTTTGCGAAATTAACTTGCCTCCGGGTTGTGAAGCCTTGGGTTCAATGAATCAAGGCCCAAGATTCTCATTATACCCATATCTTCTTTCAAATGAGGGTTGAATGCATGACCTTCTCACGTCCACCAAACATCCTTATGAGTTCAGCTGAACATCCCAACCATACAAATCGAGCTAAACTCTCTCTCTCTCTCTCTCTCTCTCTCTCTCTCACACACACACACACACACACACACACACATTTCGTCAATACTTGTCTTTCATCACAAAAGAAAAAAACATCACCATGACTAACTTACAACAATGTCAAAAATGTCAAAAATGTCAAAATGGTATGGTACTTCTTATGCTTGTTAGCATTGGAAACCGGAAGATACGAGAGGTGCGATGATCATGATGGAGAGTTTAGTGTTTGGAGTGACTCGTGAGTAAAGGAAAAACTTACGTGTGGAGAACACAAAAAAATAGTTTGTTCTCTTTTTTTTTGGGGTGGGGGGTGGTAGTTAAGGTTAGTTAGGATGGACAGGACATATGGCTATTATTTCTTATTTCTTATTTCTTATTTCTTATTTATTATTTCTTATTTATTATTTATTATTTCTTATTTATTATTTCTTATTTCTTATTTCTTATTTGTCATACGTTATTTATTATTTATTATTTATCTATTTATTTAGAGTTTTATGCGCGTGTCAGTGTGCGGATAAATATTTAATTTATATATATATATTTATAAATAAAAGTCTCCGCTTGAAATATGTATATTTATTTTTTTATTGTTTTTTTCATTTTGGAAAATAGAGACTCTTTAAATGAAGAAAGCGGCCGCAGAAGCAGCAGAAATTTGGGGGGGGCAAATGGATTGGAATCAGTCTGTTTTGCCCTAAATTCCTTCCTTCTTTTCTGGTTGCTTCTAATAATCTCATGATGGACTGATGATTTAACCTAAAAGCTATGGTGATGGCTGGAGAGAGCAGGAGGAGCTCAGATTCCAGAATGATAATAAATTATGTGATTGATGGATGATTCATTCCGCAGAAGCGAGCGAGCGAGCAGGTGGAGGCAGGCAGGCAGGAATCAGGATTCCATCCCCTTCCATATATCACCATCGCCATCGCCATCACCATCACCGCCTGATTCCTGTCCATCCATCCTGCAATCAAATGATTCATCCCTCCCTTCCTTCGATATATGTACATACATATATATTCATTTCATTACACACGCATACAGACAAGAGCCGCTGAGATCAATCATATGTAGGAATATCATTTGAATCTCTCTCTCTCTCTCTCTCTCTTGTCTGTCTTTCTTTGTTTCTTTTTTCGGTTTGATGGAATCGAAAAGCGGCTCTGATGTACAGAAATCTGAACAAAGAAGTATGTATTATCTGTCACAAGAGTAAAAAAAAGAAAAAGAAATCAAAATCAGCAAGTTCGAAATAATACTAAAGGTTTTGGAGGAAAAAAAATAAAAATAAAACAACTAAACCCCCAAAAGACGACAAATCCACTCTGTACATATTTTGTCCTGTCTGATTTTTGCACATTCCTGTGCAGATATATATTTATGAAGCACCATCAATTTAATACAGTTTAGTTTTCAGTTCAGTTCAGCTCAGCTCAATCAATCAATCACATAGATAGGAGGATAAGCAAACCCTAGAGAGGGAAATGAACATCTAGTGTCAGACCAATCATGATTGTATAATTATATGACTGAATTCAAGTTAATGCACACACACACACATATATATATGTATATATATATATATTCCATCCATGTCCTAATTCTCATCTCCACAAGATCCATCATGATTCATAATAATGATCCTAATCTAATGCATGCATGCATGCTCCCCAAATTATTCTCGAGATGGGTTTACAAGCACCACGAATGATGATTCTCAAGATGGGTTTACTAGCACTCCGAATGATGATTCTCGAGATGGGTTTACAAGGCACCGCGAACAAGACAAGACATGGCCATTCCTTGTCCCATATTTGTCTATGGGATTTATTGACAAAAAATACAGTGTGTAAAGTAAGCTCAGTTGGTTGGTTTGTTCAACCAATGCTCATTGAATGAATCCCAGTGTCTCCTTCCTGGGCATACGAGACATGGCAAGCAATGATCTCCCCATGACCTAATGCTAGTAGAATTGCCCATTTCACATTACTCACAATCTCTGTTCTCGTTAACTTTTCCTTCACTCGCCTCAATCACGACATCTTGGCATGTCATCCATGGATGTTCGCTTCTATGGGGACAGAGTGATGTGTTCTTTGTTGTTAACTTGGAGAGATGATGTACATTTGTGTGGATAAACCTAGAAGCTCTAAAGAGGGTAAGTACATTTTTGTGGATACACCTAGAATCTCTAGAGGTAATGGATATGGACATTTTTGTGGATAAGACCTAGAGACAAAGAGAGTACATCAATGTCTGATGTACATTTATTTTGTGAATAACAATAACACCTAGAAAGAAGGAGAAGATGTACACATAGAGGGGTCACGGGTGGATAACAACTAAGAGAGAGAGAGAGAGAGAGAGAGAGAAAGAGAAAGAGAGATTGTAATTTCTGTGCATGCATATACTAACTATATGTAGGGGGGTGGATAACGCCCAAGACAGATTGAGTGTGTGTATATATAGAGTATATAAGATAACAAATGGAATTAATAGTGTATGTGTACATGTATATGATTACTTGAGAGAATATATATTTGTACTATATACTATGTAGGTGGATATTTGTGTTTTAGGTGTGAGCTACACACACACACACATAGAAAGAGAGAATGAGAATGTAATAAATAAGTGTAAGTAGCACCTAGACAAAGTATGTGGATAGAGGGGGTTGATAATACTTAAAGAAGAGTATATATATATATATATATATGAAAAATACATAGAAGAAGAATATAAGTAGCACCTAGCTAGAAAGTATGTGAATAGAGGGGGTTAATACTTAATGTGTGTGTGTGTGTGTGTGTGTGTGTGTGTGTGTGTGTGTGTGTGTGTGTGTGTGTGTGTGTGTGTGTGTGTGTGTGTGTGTGTGTCAAAGGTACATAGAGGAAGAAGTGTATTAATGTCTCTAAAGAGGCAATTAGGACCCAATAGAGTAAATTGAAATATATGAGACAACGTGCTCGCCTATATGGGAAATGGAAATTAACAGACCCTTAATAAAGATAAAGTGCGAGAAGTCAAATTTCCTATGTTTCCCAATCCTAAAGCCCTCTAAGACTCTTCATCTCGATCATATTAATGCACTTGAGAAATCGAGCCTCATGCCTTCTTATGTTTTATCAAGAGGGTGTCTCTTATCTCTTTATGCCCAAGTGTTCTTGGGCATCTTTTTGGGCTAAGACCTTTAACACTCATGTGAGCTCATTTGCCTATAGTTATCTATATGGACTTAGGGAGTCCAATCAAGGTAGATGGTTGTTTGTCCCTTCTTCTAATGAGATACAAAACCCAAACACATTTGTTTATTGAATTATCGGACATCATACAATGACCTAAACCCTGCTAGGAAGCAACGAGGATATCTACCTCAAAAATTGTAGTATAATGTGCAGTTACAGATATTCATCCAACTCTACATCTCTCACATAAGTAATAAAATAGCAAGGTATTGATTGTTGCCTCCTCTCATTTACATCAGCTAATATGAAGAGGTGCATATTTATACAAGGTTACCAATAAGCATGCATAAGATAGTATCCATTTTTCTAGGGAATTATTGAAACAATACGGGTAGGTGGAGGAAGTGGGTTTCATAATGTGCAATCCTCATCCCATGGAAGGTTAACATATCTTCTCTTAGGCGTTAACATCACATCTTCTTCTTTTTAAACAATACTTCGCATTAGTTAGCAATCGAATATAGCAAAATTCAACTCGCACTTAGTCCTCGTCGAAGATTTGACCATCATGGGAGAACCACCCCATTTCAACAAGAACTTAGACCTTGCCCTTTCTGTTTCTTTCGATTCCCCCTGAATCGAGTCATACCGTCCATGCAGCCAGGCCACTAGCTCAAACCAGATACCTTACCGCATGAGAGCTTTTTGCAGTTGAAAAACAAACTTACAGCGCCTAGTCCAAATGTGCCAAATCAATAAGCACACCACCATAAGCCAAATCTCCTCAAAAATTTATCCTTCCAGCTATTGTGAATCATTACAACACCCACTGATTTGGAGCTAATGATAAATCTTCCGAGCTTAGTATTGTACTCAGAAAATATTTTCAGTTTGTTTGTTCCCGATGTCTACTACCATACCTCCAATGGATCCCACTCCAAATCATATAATGGCTTGTTGTTGAAAAGCCATATTCTACAATCATGATCAAGTGTCTTAGGGTCCGGGTTCAATTGCCACCTCTTACCCTCCAACACTAACAACCACCTACCATCATTCGTCAATGCACTTAGGTAACCCCACAAACGCTCCTCGTTAGTTGAGCACCTGCCACAGATAAATTGTGCATCACTCTCAGCCACAAACCAACCTAACTCCCTCTTCCCATAGTTCAAAACTAACCTCTTTATGGACGATAAAAATTCTAATTCTAATACTAACCTAATTGTTAAGAGATCAAGCTCAACTTAGTTTAGTTAATTAGTCAACCATGTAACTTCGTAGTTACCTAGATAGAATCTAGTTTGAAGTGTTGACTATAACGCTCTAAATAAGACCTTGTACTTAAGTGAGATATTCTAGATCCTCCACTCCTAAGTACATTTAATATAGGACTTACACTTTTGTACCTATATTATCCTCACACATGTGCACCCTTGCACATGAGATCTATATATACCTCATTGTAGGTATTTTTGTATTTGATGATAATAATGCTAATTTAATATAGTTACTCATCCCCCATCTTGTGTTGTTTATAAGTGCATCTTCCTCTCTCTCTTCTTCTCACAACGATTCGATCCATTACGGACGGCAATCTTGGTGAGAGAAAACCCTCCTTCATCCTTCGACCTCCAATCAATGCTATTGGTCGAAGAGAACCACGTCCGAACCAAAAGCAAGACGTCAGATGAACAAATGTTCTTCTCAAATTCAGACGGTGGTCGAGGAGGAGGTCACGGCGGTAGAAGAGGTCAATTCGACCCATGACACGAAGGGAACTCAAACCTTCACGGAAGCCATCGAGGAACCTTTGGAAGAAGGGGGAGCTTCCACGCCGAACATGGTCAGCAAACAAGGCTCGCAACTTGCAATTATTGCGGCAAAATCGGCCACTACGAGGCGGAGTGTCGGAAAAAGAGAAGTGAGTCGGCTTCACAATCGTAGCGGAATGTTCACGAATCACGCATCGAATTCTGACTACGACGATCGTAGTGAAATGTTTACAAATTACGCCATGAATTCCGACTACCGCGACCGTGGCGAAATGTTCGTAATGAGGCATAGAGCAAACTCTATGACAACCTCCAACTCCACAAGCACCTCCAATTCGAAGAACGTGTGGTTCATCGATTCTGGCACCTCACATCACATGACATCCCACAAAGAGTGGTTCAATGACTTGCGTACACCGGATTGACCCGGCTACATAGAGACGGGAGATGACACCACGCATCCCATTCGGCACATCGGCAACATTCCATTCGGCAACGATGGCAAGAACAATTGCATCAAGAATGTCTTGCATGTGCCCACGATAACGAAGAATTTGGTCTCGGTAGGCCAAATCATGGAACAAGGAATGGAAGTTCGCTTCAACAAAGAAGGATGCTTCATCAAGAAAGATGGCCGACTCATAGCGAAGGGGCGGAGAGACGGACGAATGTTCATCCTCAATTCGAACGAGGTGAAATCGGAAATGTATGCTAACAGTCTCAAAACCAAGACAAGCATCGAGTTGTGGCACAAGAGAATCGACCACATAAACCTCCAACAGCTCCGAGCTATGCAAACAATGGGAGTCGTCATCAGACTTCAGACCTTCGAGTCGAAATGCGTCAACCGAGTATGTGAAGCGTGTCAACTTGGCAAACAACATCGACTCCCATTCCCGAAGGAGAGCCACGCGAGCAAAGGCCTCCTCGACATCATACACTCGGATGTATGGGGACCGGCTCAATTGCCGACGATCGGCGGATGCCGATTCTACGTCACCTTCATCGACGACTACTCGTGCTACGCGTGGATCTTCCCGATGAAGAAGAAGAGCGAAGTGTTCACCCATTTCCAAAAGCTCAAGGGCCAAGTCGAAAAAGAAACCGATTGGCACATTCAATGCCTACGATCGGATGGAGGCAAGGAGTACTTCTCCGACGAATTCACCTCCTACCTCCAAAGTGAAGGCATTCATAAAGAATTCTCATGCCGACACACACCCCAACAAAATGGAGTAGCGGAAAGGAAGAATCGGCAAATACTCGAGGTAGCACACGCCATGATGCATGAGAAGCACATGCCAAATTTCTATTGGGCTAAAGCGACATCCACGGCCGTCTATCTCATGAATCAATGCACCACTAATGGAGTGCATGAGCTAACTCCATACGAGCTCCTCGTCGGAAGGAAGCCGATCTTGTCGCACCTCAAGGTGTTCGGAAGCATTGCAAATGTATGCATCCCGAAAGAACAACGACAGAAGCCCAATGCAAAGTCGGAAGAATGTATCCTCATAGGATATTCGTCCGAGAAGAAGGCATACAACTGCTACAACCCCTCTACCCGAGCGATTGGGTAAGTCGAGACGTAGTCTTCGATGAGTCTGCATCCCGGTACGCACCGGAGACAACTTCGACTCTGACTCCGCTCGACCTGGAATCCACCAAACAAGAGGTAGAAGATGGAGATCGCTTCAAACACATGTTCGAAGAAAGTCCGATTACAGCAAGGCCTAGTGGGCCACAAGAGCCCCCCCCCCACGTGACCCAAGCACGTCGCGACCAAGTATGAACTTGGACAAAGGCAAAGGTAAGATGCCCGAATACGAAGTCAACCACCCCGACAACAATGATTCGGATGGATCGGCTCCCTCACTAGACAGTGAGTTTGGTGTACCCATCATGCGTACACCCGGAGTAAAGAAGGCACTCACATCGGCGAGCAAAAAACTTCGACGCTCTTCTAGAGAGAAGAAACCCTTCACTCGGCTTGGCTACAATGAGTATATGGCCCATCATTACGCCTTCGCAATGAAGGTAGCGGCCGAACAAGAGCCCAAGAGCTCCACCGAAGCGGCTCATAACCCACGATGGGTGGAAGTAGTCAACCTTCACCCACACGCTACAAGCTTCGTCACTGGCTTGAGGGGGAGGAACCGAGATTGCCACGTCGAAGAAAGCCAAAGACCGAACGGAAGCACACGAAGCCGACGAAAGCCAAAGCGGATGTCAGACGCCTCACACTTGAGCTTGAGGGGGCGTGTTGAGAGATCAAGCTCAACTTAGTTTAGTTAGTTAGTCAACCATGTAACTTCGTAGTTACTTAGATAGAGTTTAGTTTGAAGTGTTGACTATAACACCTTAAATAGGACCTTATACTTAAGTGAGATATTCTAGATCCTCCACTCCTAAGTACATTTAATATAGGACTTACACTTTTGTACCTATATTATCCTCACACATGTGCACCCTTGCACATGAGATCTATATATACCTCATTGTAGGTATTTTTGTATTTGATGATGATAATGCTAATTTAATATAGTTACTCACCCCCCATCTTGTGTTGTTCATAAGTGTATCTCTCTCTCTCTCTCTCTCTCTCTCTCTCTCTCTCTCTCTCTTCCTCTCACACACATACACACACATATCATGTCATAATCTTTCGCTTAACTTAATCACATAATTACGCACTAATTAACCCTTAATTACTTACCAAATTCTTAACACTAATCCATCAACGACCTTATCTATTAGCTGGGTCACCTTCGTTAATCGTCCAGTAAACCTATTGTTACCAGCCTGACCCACCTGCCTCTTCATGTTGAAAACCTCTCAATCAATTACCAACCTAACCTTGTACCCAATTTATAACTTTTAGTATGTTGGTTTTTATCACCCAATTTATTTTTGATTGGTTGAGCCCAAAAATGAAGGAGCTATAATTTTGGACAAAATGAGATAGTTTGTTTATTTGAGTACCACTCAAGTCTAACCAAGTACTCATTTGAGCATATTAACATTGTTTATGTTGGGTTCTTTTTTTTCCAAAAGGGAATATACTATATTAGTTAAAATATACACAAAATCGATCCCTTTCTTGGGTAGGCCTTGCTTAGACTATCCTATCCTTCATAAGAGATCTCACTTATTTATCATACACTATCACATGTGCCTCTAGCCATCCTTTCATACACATCACCCGCATGTAGTATCCCACATGACATCTCTTTCAAGCCCCTCATTCAACGAATGGGAGTGGGGAACAATCATCTAGGTACTACATACTACCATCGTATATCCATTCCATTTGTTGTGGCCATCGGTGTAGTACACCATCGTATTCTGAAATTCAGCCTCATTAATTCTGAAGCATCATCAGTACCATCAATCTGCTCAGATTGAGCTCATAGTGTAGTTATTAGTGTGTGCCATATTAGCTTAATCGATTCAGTTGGAGGGCGTTTGTGTGCTAAAAATATCCTGGTACACCTAGTTGTCCATATGCACCATATGATAATGGGTGCAAGCAGCGTCCATAGATCTCCAAGTTTTTGCTTCTGCGCACTAACTGTAGGTACCCTATTGTTAGCGATCAGCTGAACAGTGCCATTCTCCCCTCTGTACTTAGATTTGCATGTGCTATCATAATTCACCACATCATCCTCAAGATAGTTCCAACAATCATGTCCCCAATTGAGGGTGAACGAACTAGAGGCATGGCAAAGCAAACGTAATGCCCTTCCCCATACAGTCGCTGCCTCGCGGCATTCCCATAGATATGGGAAATGCTTTCTATCTGTCCACATGCAGTACATCTAGGATCTACATTGGGGCCCCACGTCCCTACAGGCAAGCCTCTATGCGCAATAAGCCATAAACACATCATTATCTTGCGGTCATAACTGTCATGCCATATCATTTTCTAGAATTTATCTAGTCTCCTTTCACTAATGCCCTCATGTGTCCAAAATTTCTGTGCAAATTGCAAAGAGAAAATGAGAGCAAGTCATTAGCACCTATGATGCATAAGGTTCCACATTCTTTGTATGAAACTCATTGCTCACAAAAAGATATCCACTTCCATCAGTACTAGTCCTAAATTTGCCATGATGATCGTATGTGGCATTGATGCTTTTGCTCATATTATATTGATATTGTTGAGCAATTTTTCTAGGTAATCCCATCCATCATCATACTTCTCAAGTGGATCATTTTCTTTAATGAGGAGATATGTAAGTGTATGGAGATAAAGTATAAATATGTATGGGTGTGGACAGTACATAGACAAAGTCATACATTAGTATCCATACAAAGTATGTGTTGTTTGTGGGGAATTCATTAGAAGAAATTTTGAAGGCTTACATCACTAGGAAAAGTATAAAAAATGCTTCTCTTCTTCAAAATTATATATATATGTATTTACATAGTTTGTCAAAAAGTGATATTAGTGAAGTGAGTTGAGATTTATCATTTCTCTCACTTCTCCTCTTTCCATTCATTTTTTAATGGCATGATATTCACTTGTTTAGAGGGATTCAGACATTCAAGACTCTCTTTGTTATAGACTCGCCTATCTTTATTCAATCTAAGCGTAACATCAACTTAAGAACACATACACAAGATTTTTCCAATGGTGACTAAAAGGTCAAATACTCATGAGTTCAAGCACTCCATTCCATATCAAGATCTAGTAACCTAGTGTAGTTAGTGAGATTTGAAGTGAAATGCATGGGTTAGTCAAAACACGGTTTATCACTAGGTACAACCATTAGCACTTTTTTTATTTATATGATTGGCAAATGATAACTTATACATATGGGGCGAAAAGAAAAGAAAAGTATTAGCCAAGCTCACACACAATTAAAACTTATGTAAGGGCATTTCAAATCTAATGACTTTTAGTAATTGTTATTTATGATATATACGTACATATTCGCATAAGGCAATACACATGCATGTAAATGTAAGAGCATAAATAGGAGTCAATGGTGAGCTTAAATAAAAGGAATTTAAGTGATACAATCAATCATGCAAATGTATGTATGTATGTGAGAGCATGCATGTGTCACACACATTGGTGAGCTTCACATTTAATGATTTAGGTCACTATATGTTGTTGTGGCTTCACTACCTCGAGAATGTAGAACTAATAGAGAAAGAGATCCTAGGTATGAATCGACACCCCTTTAAACAATAAAGAGAGAGGGAAAGAGGAGAGTGACAAAACAATAGTAAAAAGGGTGGTGGCATAATGAAATTTAGGTATATTCGATATCCCCTCTTGGTTTAACGTTTAACAAGCCCAATAGTGAAGATATCCAAGCCTTTCCCATGCAATGTTCATAGTCGTACATATGCTCTATCCAATCAAGTCATAAATGATCACAAGCTTTTAGCTTGTCTACTTACTTGAATACAATTGTCAAATCAAGCGATCTTTTGGCTTTTATGCACTATGTTTTTGCCACAAAAATTTTGAATTGACGAAGATTGTTGAAGGAATACAAAGTTTGATTATTCAACTTAACTTTAGCATAGTTTATATGTAGGACATTATGCATTATTGGTCGACAATATCCACGTGAACAAAACTAACCAACTGCCTTTAAAACGGTATAGTCATGTAAAGAATCCTTATCAACTTATCAACTCACCTGAACTCCAAGTTGGAAAAGTCATATAATCATAAAGTGTATGGTACATACTTTTTGCCTTGTCAGTCAATCAACAATGGGTATCACAATGCACTAGTCTTTTTTCTTTGCCATGCGCTATTAACATCAAGTACACTATTCATGCTCACGCACATACACTTTGAAGTAATGAGTAATGATAAAGGTTCCAAAGTTTTGCATGACAACTATATTATTCAATTGTGCATGAAATGGCCATAAAATTTCCAATTATAACTCTGAAGATGATCTTATTCAATATTGGTGGTGGTGGCAAGTCTATGTTTTCTTATTATGAATTAATGTATTACCCAAGTAATATATATATATATATATATATATATATATATTACACACATTCTCACATTTTCTCGCTTACGAAACATTAAATTATAACTCTCAAATGTTTCGCTCTCTCCTATGTTTGGTATACCGTATAACACTTTATTTTGAAATAAATGGAAGAGCATCCACTCAAGGTTTAGTGATTCATTAATTTGATTTGAACCACTAGGAAATATGGGGCACAGGAGTTCAAAATATGAACATGTAATCACAAAATTTCCGTGAATAATTGAGTTTGTAGATTTCGAACACGAGTCTCGCATTGGCTATCATCGACCATAGTAACTAAATTGAATTTAACCTGATGCGACAAGAAAAATATAGCCTCACCTTGAATCTAATGGAAATTTAAAAAATGAACAGTGATAAATACCACAGTTTAAATATAGTTTCAATATAGGAAGATTTGTAGCTGAAATCTTGGATCAGGAATTATGATGTTTGACCATTATCTTATATCAATGTGACTCTCGACTCTCGAGTTTGAATGGGAAGCATCCCTCCAATGCACATTATGTCAATGCTTGTTTTATAACAATGTTTAGTATGATACACATGCATGAGAATATATGCACATAAACAAAGGTGGAGCTCATGGAATGTAGATTAACTTGGATCGTCCTTGGGGGAAAAGAAACATCTTGAAGTAAGAGAGCACCCACCAATGTACATTTCTATTTTTATTTCTTACAAATCAATGAAATATCCTTATGTTTGTTAGTAGATTAGCAAGTGGTTGACCTTAAAAATGCTTCCTCCGTTCATGGCCACATGCATGTTTCTAGTTTTTGTGTGTCTTGATTCACAATTTATGTAGTCTCAATAGACCACCAAGTATTTGTTCGCCTTACTACAATTTATATAACAAATCTAGAAGTGTTGCATCGATATGATATTATGTGACTTTTAGATCATTTGTGCCCTCTTATGTACTTTTATTTCACGAGTGGAGAGACCTACAATGATCACTATGAAATATAAACACACAATTAGGTTATCGTTATGTTTATGTTCTTTCTCCTCGAAAGTCATTCTAGTTTCACAAATTTAAATTTGAACATTCAAAATATGCTCAAATATTCAAACTTTCAACTTTAACTTTAAAATATAAAAGAAACAAGATGAAAGGATTTGGAAACATACACTTTTTACAAACTACGAGGCTAATAGATAGTATTGTTAGTTTGTTAAGAGACATTTACCAATAATCAAATGCAAATTGACCATAGTGTGAATATTTGCATGACTAAATGAATCATTCTTGTCTCCTAGTAATAAGAGTTCTCACGTAATAGTGTTTAAAGTGGCTAGTAGAAAAATAAAATGATACACTCTCAAGGATGTTGACGCACGTGGGTCCATTTTAACTAACACAAGTTGATTATTTGATTTTAGATGTTTCAATTTGCTTCTCGATTTCTTGTCCTTTTTTTAGATCAAGTGGGACAAGCACTAAGTGAACTAGGCTTCCGCTTTTCTAAACATTGGGTGCAATATGCAAACATAAAGGGAAGTCTTTGAAACATTCAGTTCGGGCTTGGCAAAAGATGTGAGGTCAGACAAAGCATGTAGTAATATTAAGATATTATCCATGTCACTTTAAAGCCTAACAATTTCTACTAAAAAGAAGGATGGAATTGTGACCTTTGTTAGCATGGTAACAAAGTTTAAGAAGTCACCTTGATCATAGCTTAGAGTTGCAAATTCTTTAAGGTTCCGCAAAAAAAATGCATTTATCATACATATGATTAAGGTTCATGAAAGATACTTCGAAATTTTGGCACCAAAAAGTTATGTAAATGAGTGACATGCGAAAGAATAGAATAATATTGATGATTGTCCACATTTTCTTTATGCAATCAAAAATATTACAATGTGAAGGGAAACAAGATCACAACCTTTTTTAGAAAATAATCTATCATTTCCTTTAGAGAGCATGTTTGTCCATAAATGTTCGAGATTCGAAAAGTTTTATCAAGCAATTGATCTTCATGCTTCTCTGTAATCTTAACAAAAAGCAAGGCTTGCACATATCATATTGAACATGTGCGTTGATCCTTTTTGCAATTGTGAGTTGTAATATAAGTTAGCTCATGCAAAAGTATTGAATAGAGAATATTGAGAGCATGTCTTTCACATTTGTGCATTTGTGGGTAAATGAAAAAGTACACAATAAAGAATGTATCCAAGGAATACTCAAAGTTTGTTGATTCGGATTTTCATCACCAACGTCTTGACCAACCTTTAATAATGGGTATGTGACGAATGAACAACTCATACATTTTTCGTGACCATAAGAAAGTGATAAAGAAAATTGGTTAGGTTGCTAGTCATGCATTGCAACGCACATAAATAGAGAAGAACTCACCTTGCTAGAGAATCAACCTACTAAAAGGTGAACCACAAGCTGTTGTTGTAGCTTGGGCATAATGTTGAAAGTCAAAGGTGAACTATTTTATGATGCACATAAAGAACGTGACATATGCACAACCATGTTTATACACTGCAAAGATGCCATGAAGTCCTCAATTTATTCTTGATGCACATTTTAGAATATGAATAAGAGCGAAGACTAAATCATTGACATGATTCTGGAATAATCACTAGCTAACCATACTTGATAATGTTTTTAAGGCTGTCTTCGAAAGAGAAGAACACACAATGAAGGTAAACGTGACAGGATTTGGTTGAAGCCTAAAACTAATTACAAGCCTTGTATTGTAACAAAAAGTTTGGGAATCGCAGAAAGTACTTAGATATGCGGAGTCTCAACTTCCACGAAACATAACATGAATGTTTTTTTATTTTAAATAACAACAGTTATGCCAACATTGACCTCATATGAATATCAAAGTACCATGGACAGTGTTGGACTTTCCTAAGGAAATGAGGTGGAGAACAAATATGGACATTAATAACTCTTAGATATTGAAATGAGTTGGTGAAGGGTCGATGTTAGAAACCGAAAATATATGGCTGGTGAGAGCAAGGATTGGACTGCTCTTGTATATGTGCATCAGGAAGATGTAAGCAATGGAAAGGTGAAATACATTTGCATTAGAAGGTGTGGTATCTAGGGTAGCTCCTATAGGTAATGCACACAAAGGAGAACCCTTCAATGAATAAAATATAACCATATATAAAATACCTTTGTTTCCCACATACAAAAAAGTAGGTTAGATGACCAAGAACTTAGAATAATGCATGAGAGTGATAGAAATGAAGAGAAAAAATATGTGGGTTGTAAAAACGAGATGTGTTCGGCTAGAGAGGGACAACTAAAAAGATTGTGGAAGAAAGGTAAGTAGAGCGAAACATGAAATGAAATTTACTATACTCTAACTAGAGAACCAAAGACAATTTCAAAAGGTCATCTTACACGCTCTTGGCAAGGTTATCCAAAGAATGGACGATCTAGATAGAGAAAGAGAAAGAGCAAGTAAAAGAAAAAGAGAGAGTGCATGTCTATATATAAAGAAGCCTCAAAAAGTGTATAAATGTCCTTAAAGAGGCGAGTGTGGCTTACAAGACCGAAACAATACACATCTAGTAGATTGTTCTCTGATTCAAAAAATGAATTTAACATAACCTCAATGAAGTGCCTTTGTCTACATCAAATGATAGTGCTTGAGGTGACTCCAGTCAAGCTTCACATGCTTCTTGTTTGTTTGTGGAGTGGGTGTCTCAATTTTCTCCTATTTGTTCATTGTTGCACCTACCCCTTGCCTAAAATGTGTAACCATGAGGATGATGAAATCATTTATTAACGTGTAATCCTCTTTCCTCGCCGAGTTGAGGGGTTTGCTCACGTTTTCGATGTTTAGGCTTAGTATCTCAACTTTTTATCACCCGATTCATTTCTAAACTATAAATCCCCAAGTAGTGCAATAGAATTTGGAATAAAAAGAGGCATTTTGTCTATATGCATTTTAATGCAAACTTAACCAAGCACTTATTTGACCATTTCCAACATTGCCAATTGTATAGAGGAGGTGAGTATGTATATGAGGGCAGCTTTTCTATGTGTCTATGTCAAGTTGCTACTCGAAATTGAGCTCCAACTAAGCTACGTGATATCCCTTAACTTGGCCAAATTGTTGGTGTTGCATGATATAATCATGGTGAGCAAGGTTTCCATGTGTTGCCAATCCATCATAATAATCTTGGTGTGGGTTGTTTTCTTCTATGAGGAATTGTCAACATGATGTGTCACAAAGTCTTGGTCCCAACATTTGCAATCCATATTTAAGTGTGGAAATGACCATGGTATGGAAACCACAACGTGGTTGTGGTTCTTTGAAACTGTATTAGCGTGCAATGTGTCTATCTAGTGTTGTAGGCTTGAGGTTCACCAAAAGATATATTGATCTTTTCCTCCACACAAGGAGAGCATCCAAGCATGGTCAAAGCCACCCGAACTCGGAGATAGGGATTAGATCCCATGTCTTCCTTCTTGTGAGATCCAAATTGTTGCAAAAGTACTCTCCGTAAGCTCTTCACACGCGCACACACACAAACCAACATATGTATACTATTACACTTAAAACAAGTATTGCATCAATTAATCATACCTACAAAGTATTCATATCAAATAATGCCTATGCACACTAATGCACACATACATATGTATATATATATATATATATCATAAAACCTCTATGTTAGAGAAAACTATCTGTTTAACGAGACCTAACGCTTCTAATGTTTTCCCACTCTCCATTTCAACACACACACACACACACACACACACACACACACACACACACACACACACACACACACATACATACAAACACACATAGATACACACATACACACACACATAGATACACACATACACACACACATATATACACATACACACACATACATACATACAATTTGAGCTACTCTTTACATGTTTTCCTCTCTCCATTTGCACACACACATACATAGACACATACATACATACATATATACATACATACATACAAACACACACACACATATACACATATACACACATACATACATACAATTTGAGCTTCTCTTTACATAGACACAGACACACACACATACATACATACATACATACATACATACATACATACATACATACATACATACATACATACATACATACATACATACATACATACATACATACATACATACATACATACACACACACATACATACATACACACGCATATACATACATACATATATACATACATATGTATATATATCTGCCTCTTGTTTCGTTCAGATTAGCGTCTATTTCTTCTTCATTCTGCCGAGTCATTTTCTCCATGTCTTGTGCATAATATACATAATCATATCACCCATATTGCATATCCATTAATAACCATCTAATTATATTAGCAATCATCACATATGTATTTGGCAGCCTCTCTCTCCCTGCCTTGTTTTTTGTTTCTCCTTCTGTGTGTCATCTCTCCTCTGTTGAATCTTTCTTGCTAATCTGCCTTTCTATCCCCCCCTCTCCACCTTTGTATTATTGTATGCACACGCATTAATCTATATAGAAAGAGATGTGCAGAAATCTACAAACAAATCAAATCCAATAGATAGATAGATACATACATACATACATACAAAATATACATCTTTGGTCCCTTTCTTATGAGGTTTATACTCAGTCTCAGTTGATTTGTTTTGGGTTCATTGATTGATGCAATGAAGGTAAAGATGGCTGTGCAAGAAGAAGAAGAAGAAGAAGAACAGCAACATCATCATGATCGTGATAGGGATGGGATTGATGGAGATGGTGATGGAGATGGAGATGATGTGAAGAAGATGAAAGTATGGATTAGGGTTTATGAGGAGGGGAGGGACAATGAAGGCGTGGAGAGGGTGGAGAGGGTGTGTGAGGCCTCTGCCTCCCTCTTCACTGACCTCATGGGTGACCCCCTCTGCAGGCTCAGGCACTTCCCATCCTTCTCCATGATGGTAATCATCCTCACAAATACATATACATATGTATATACATCTATCCATATGCATTGTTACTACATTCTAAATCCATACCCTAATTTATACCGTTTTGTATATATGTATATACAGATTCTATCCCTATGCATTGTTTTTCTATACCCTAATTTATACAGTTTGTATATGTATATACATCTATTGTTTTTCTACATTCTAAATGTATACCCTAATTTATACCGTCTGTTGTGTCTGCGCGCCTGCTTGTTTTACACACATTCAGAGTATACAAAACATACGGAAATTTGTTGTCGTACTCTACACTCATTTTGTGGTATCTCGTACATTCCAATGCATTTTTAATTATATATATGTGTGTGTGTGCGCGCTGGTATCTATGTCTGTGTCTTCATTTTCATCTTCATCTTCATCTTCATTCATTTTCTCTGTTACGTAATTTGTTTTCTCCGATGTTCTTGAGACTGAATCTGGATTTCCATAACTTGGAGATTTTAGGTTGCAGAGGTAGAGATGGAGGATGGGCATCTGGAAATAGCTGGGATGATCAGGGCTGGTGTGAAAGAGGTTAATGTATGTGGAAAAACCTTAGATTCAGCATCACCATCATCACCACCATCCTCATCCTCATCAACGTCTTCATGTGATGAATTCAATGAAGCTTCCGACTCTGTTTCCCCCACATTTGTCTGCACCGCATATATCCTGGGATTAAGGGTTGCTCCACAATATAGGTAATGTCTATGTGTATGTGTATCTACATATGATGTTCTTATGTATGTATGTATATATGTATGCTTGTGTATGTATAGGTTATGGGTTGCTCCACAATATAGGTAATGTGTATGTATATATACATATGATCTTATGTATGTATATGTGTATGTGTATGTACATATGTTCTTATGTATGTATATGGGTATGTGTATGTGTATGGGTAATGTGTATGTATATGGGTATGTGTATATACATGTGTTCTTGTGTATGTATATGGGTATGTGTATATACATGTGTTCTTGTGTATGTATATGTGTATGCATGCATGTATGCTTGTGTATGGTTATGGGTTGCTCCACAATATAGGTAATGTGTATGTGCATATACATATGATCTTATGTATGTATATGTGTATGTGTATGTACATATGTACATATGTTCTTATGTATGTATATGTGTATGGATGCATGTATGTATATACGTATGTATGTAAGTATGCATGTGCTTGTGTATGTATAGATAAAGTGTGTATGTATGTGTGTGTTTATGAATATATGCACTTTTTTTTCATTTTTTTTTCATTAGTGTATATCTATGTATGTGTGTTTATGTATATATGTACTTATGTCTGTCTGTTTGTATGTTTGCTTGTGTGTATATGTGTATATATATGTGAGTGTATGCAGGTATGTATATGTGTGTGTGTACAGTGTATATATATTGTGTGCATGTATATGTGTATGGTTGTGTATGTAGGTATGTATATGTATATGTATGTGTGTGTATATGTAGGTATGTATACATATGTGTGTGTTTGTTTGTGCACCATGGTCCATTAGTGTGTTTTGATGTCATTTGTGTGCTGCCATTTCATTGCATGTGAATTTGTGTGTCTCCCTTCTGTCTAAGAACAAATGTGCACTGGCTGGCTGGTTGGCTTCCACAACAATTTACAGGAGGCTTGGCATTGCAGTAGCGTTGGTGAAGAAGATGGAGGGATGGTGTAGAGAGCAAGGAGCAATGTATGCATACATTGCGACCGAGAAAGACAACGAAGCATCCGTAAATCTCTTCACGAAGAGACTCGAGTACCGCAAGTTCCGGACGCCGGCCATCCTTGTCCAACCCATCTATGCCAAGGCCAAGAGGCTCAACCCCAAAGTGAAGATAGTCGAGGTGAAACATAGCGAGCACTTGTATCGAGAGGTCTTCAAACATGTTGAGTTCTTCCCCAAGGATGTGGATGCTATCATGAGGAGCAAGTTACACAAGGGCACATGGATGGCCATGTGGAGAGATGAAGAGGAAACCGGATGCAAAGGAGGCAGTCATGGTCAAGAAAACCAAGACCATGACCAATGCCGATCATGGGCAATGTTGAGCATATGGAAGTGTAATGAGATCTTCAAGTTGCAACTTAAGGGTGCATCGTGGCGCATGCGCAGCATGGTGTCCGTTGCACGTTTGTTTGGACGGATTGTGCCTGGTATCGTTGTCCCGACACCACCCGATGTGTTCCGGCCATTTGGCCTCCACCTAGCATATGGCCTACATGCCCATGGGGATAGATCCTCCGGCCTCCTCACGGAGCTCCTATGGTTTGCACACAACCTTGCAAAGAAAGACGGGTGTGCCGTTTTGGCATCGGAGCTTGCCTCTGGTGACCCTGTCCGTCCGCACGTTCCGCATTGGTCTAGCCTCTCATGCGAGGAAGACCTTTGGTGCATCAAATGCCTTACCCCCCCATCGTCTTCATCCACAAGCATCGAGACAAATTGGTCCAAAACACTACCTCCCACTTCTATATTCGTCGACCCTAGGGACTTCTAAGTAAACTTGGACCTCCCCCCCCCCCCCCCCCCAACATACACACGTGTCTTCTCGAATGTCGTGAAAAGCAAGAGACATATAGGAAGTGTAACAATCACGGCTAGTCCTCATCTTGTTTTTTCTTTGTGGTATATTAAGAAAATCCCATATCTACCTAAACACAAAGAACACAACATGTGAAATACATTCAACTCATATCCATTGTCTCTTAACACTCTCCGAAACCTCAAATTCCAAAGTCTTTTTTTATCATAGATGGTTCTATACAAGTGTGGTCATATTTTTGCCCAAATCACATGAAAAAATAGTGTTAAATACATAACCTAAGCAACTACTTTCTTGCAAGCACGAGAATACTAATATTAAGTGCAAAGTTAAGGTGATCAAATGAATGCTTCCTCTATCAGAAGGAACATGGCCAATTTCTAGTTAGACGTGCATCTATTAAAAATAAAGGTAATAGAAGTTGGCTAGGTAATGTACGGTATAAAAAGCAAATGTACACACGATGAAAGCATATTATCTTTTTGAGGAATCTTTATCCATAATAAGAAACATATGTTAATAGATTATTTTGCCTCTCTTTTGGGTTTATAATTAATAAGGGCCTTGTCCATTCCTTCCTTCCAATTATAAGAACACTTTGCTAGATCTTTGGAACCTTTCTTCTATCAAAGCTTTTCTTTGCTACGTGTGTGCCATTCGATAGAAAGAAAGACATCCTCTTCTTCGGTAATGCAATGAGTGATACTTCCTTTACACAACTCATAAAACTTTTCTATAGCTATCTTTCTGTCAATTGACTTTATCACCTCCATCAAATGTTGCCAACACAGAAACACATGGTTTTGTGCCATGTCTTTTATTTTATGAACATCGATTCATTCTCGAGTATCAAATCTGATGATCAAGATGATGAAAAGAGTAATTTTGAATGATTGAACTTGGTTTGTTGATTCGCTTAAATAGATCAAATTCTTCATTTAACCAATCAATTTGCTAGACTATGAGAAGTCCTTTGAAAGAGATTGTCATAATGACTAGTTACGAATAATTAATTGGCTTAAATCTATACAATTTTTTTAAATGCCAATTTGTCTAGTGTATTTGCCAAAATGATATTCATTTCTTTTTCTCTTTGCCAAATGCTCAACTTTTTTTTGTATGCTTAACCAAAAATGAAACAATTGAACGAGGAAAGATAGAGTAGATTCAAGTTGTTATTTGACTTTCTCGTTTTACTAATTTATGTTTAGCAAGTTCTTGTAAACTATGTTTAGCCTGTCTCTTATTAACATTTTTCTTTCCTCTTTATTTCTGCTCATGCCTATAAATTGGACATGATATGAGTGAGATATGCCAATATATGTAGAAACTATTGGATTGACATTGTCGATCTCATTAGATCATCATTCCTCTAATTTTCCCTCGCACATGACCTTCCTTGTATGGCAACTTTAACCTAATATTACCAAATTATAGAGATAACCATATAATAATTATAGAGATACGGGAGTTCCAATGGAGATGTTACCATGATACTACAAACAAGAAGACTACATCAAGGGATAATGTCGATATTAATAGCTTGAAGCTTATCCAAAAATAATAATCCTCGTAAAGTGTTCAACTACTCTGGCCCAATGATTCAAGATCAGTCAAATCACATTTATTTGTGTTAGTTTCGGGGCTTAAATCTTCGTAATTGTACACAATTTGATTTTTGCCAAAAAATTAAGCGTTCTTCTGTGATTACATCATGGACAAACATGAATATGTACAAGATCATATAGATTACTGTTTGTGGTCTTTTGCTAGGCAAAAGTTAATGGCGTTCATGCATCATACAAGAAGCATATTTTCCGTATGAAGAATCGGTTATCACAACCTTGGCCAAGATACTAAGATACATATTGACCTTGGGGTAGTTCATACCAATGTGTTTGTTACTAGTAATTTGGTGAAAAGAGTCTGCATTGTGTCTCTGAATGCATATGCAACATACAAGGTTTTATCAACTTGGCCACTGTATCTCATTATATGACCTTTTAGCCCTTCTACAAATATGTTGAATTTAATGGCAGTGAGCGAGAACTAGATGGTGCTCGGGTTTAGGGTTTCATCTAAGGTAAAGAAATACACGACACACCAACTTGGATTATATTTCTGAATAAATCCCAAACATGAAGAACATAGACACCTCCGGGCCGAGACAAGGTAGGAAAGCAAACCATAACAAGCATGTAGACACTAAAAGAGCTACAAGAAACTCAAGATTTACTATATCAAAGCATGTAAAGCACCATATTTGATGTCACCAAGAACTCACCCATGACTATATTTTTTAGAACACCACGACACATTAATAGGCAACCCATAACTGAAATTGGTGTGTATCCTTAATTCACATCTACAATACAGTTAAGATTTACTGAATCATACGAATGAAACTATATTGATGGTAACAAATTTTCCGTGGAGAAGGTTTGCTGGAAATAAGTGAGACAAAGTAATCAACAAATGTATTTCATTGTATGCTCATTTTCACTGTACAAGCTCATTTCCAAGTGAGCCTAAACTCTTTTTTTTGCCAAGTTACTGGTACAAACATACAAAATTACACACATGATTTACAAATGTCCATACTTAGGTTAGGTGGTGGTACCCACTACTGGTGGCAAGTCGAGCCCAGCTATTTCTCTCAAAGGCTTCCATCGGACTTTCCTCCTACAGAAAAATCGTAATTTTAGGGTTCACACTTTAGTGGTTTAGGGTTAACGGGTTAAGAATTAGAAGTTTTAGGGTTGAGGGGTTTGGAGTTGAAGTGTTTAGGGTTTTAGGCTTTTAGAGTTTAGGGATTCATGGTTAAGGGGTTTAGGGTTGAGTGTTATATGCAAACTTAACAATAACAATCAAGTCTATAAATAAAATGACTTACCATGTTCCACACTCTGCGATAACTTTCACTTTCGGCTGTATTGTTGGTAAAAGGGCTAGATATTGCAGCTCACTCTTAGAAAGCACCTTTACATGTAAGAAAGAATATTGTGAGAGAGCTAGCATTTCCAAACAGCTTCAAAAAAACCGTTTTTAAATGCTTTTTCATTTCCAAAGTCTAATGATCCCCAACAACATGAAATTGAAACTTTGTTTTTCATTACCTTTGCTTCAATGAGCCATAGAATGAGCCCTTTGCTGTTCTCGGGAAGCAGAGAGAGCCTATAATCAATCTCCGGAGGGTAGTACCAGCAAACAGTTTTTTGCTTTCCTAAATGAGGCTGCATTAAGAAATACAATAAAATCACCATGGATTTTAAGAAATGAAGTGGGTAATAACACTTACCCTAAACTTACCCCTAACCCGAATCCTAAGCCTGAACCTCCAACCTAATGTAGACTTACCACGAGTACTAGCAAGGTTAAGGCCAAAAGATTTTCAACAAATTCTCATCCACATAATATCGACATGCCATAATGGCAACATGGATTTTGAAGGAATGAAAAAATAATCTTAAACCAAAACACTGGATCTTCCACACATATGGTTCCACATAATAAAACCATAATAAGATGGATTTTGACAAATTAAAACTCTAAACTATAGACCCCAAGCCCTACTTTTAAATCCCTACTCCAAACTTAACCTTAACCCCCTAATAAACCATAAATTGAATTCATCACACATATACTATGATCTTCAACAGCATGCATTTGCATGAAATTTCCAACCTAAATCCTAAACCCTATTAAATTGAAATCCTAAACCGTATTAAATACTCGACCATAATCTTAAACCGTATTAAACACTCAAACCATAATCCTAAACTGTATTAAATTGAAATCACAGGACAAACAACATGGGTCTTTGTCAATCACGGCCTAGCTACCGTAACCTTAAAAAGAAAAAAGAAAAAAGGGCCCTTAACCCTAAAATAAAATTGGACTTACCGGACGGACACCATGGATCTTCGACAAGTATGCCTCAACATCACCGAGGCCTCTCGCAGTAAGGTCAAGGAAATGGTAACCTTTTCCTTTGAGGCGCGTCGCATATCGCCCCTCATATCCACCCTCATGGGGTGCATAGAATGCCAGCGCCCCATGTTTCTCCACATCCTCTTCCCATTGGCCGAGATCGAACCCAAGAAGATCCCCACCGATGAAATCCTCTATCCCACACAGCACTTTACTGCTCCTCTGGCTGGTTCTTCGATTATTTATGGCTGCTCTGTTCCTTGTAATGTGACCACTCCTCCATAGCTTGGCATGAGAAGGTGTTTTGAACGGGAGACAAGGGTTTGATTTGGTTAGTGCTGAAGATATGGGCAAACTTAGAGTTAGCTCCATAGCTATGGAGTTATGGTGGCAAGAGGAGAACAGCCCCCCTCCTCTGTGCTATGCCATCTCTCTCTCTCTCTCTCTCTTTGTTCTCTTATCTCCAACTTATGGCCCCAGAAGAAGAATCACACTAATACTACGATTTATGATCTATGGTTCGGTTTAAATGGCTTCATAATTTTAAACGGTTTGGTTTGGTTTCAATGCCAAAAAACTGAACTCAGCTGAACCGAAACCGAACCGGGCCTATTGCTAATCATGTATGTATGTGTTCATGTTGGCCCATCACATGGTCATGACTCGTGTGAGATAGAGCTCTCGAAGCATGAAAGACACGAAGGTATGAAACCATGAACTCTCCGAATAATGGGAGGAGAATCAATAAACACATTGGTACCCATGTGACGAGCCAAGCCGGTCTTCACAGATAGCATATGTCTCTCGCTTAATCTTTAAGATCCTTATTGTCATTCTTAAAAAAAAAAATTGTCGTTGGGTCAATATCGCATCGGTGTGGCCCAAGTAGTGAATGTATGTTTGTTGCATTCTTGGCTAACCCATTTATCAACTCTCCTCTCATTATCAATAAAACCCATTCATGTCTCAACATGACAAGAAGCAATGAGTATACGTTGATCCATTCTTGACTCACCCATTAATCAATTCTCCTCTCATTCTCAATAATATCCCATACATGTCCTTGGATAATAAAAGTAGTGATTATATGTTGATCCATTCTTGGCTCCCCAATCAACCAATCTTCCTCCCATTCATGTTCTCTACACGACAGTGGTGCGAGTGGTGAATCTAACCTTTGTGTCAATCCATAATTAACCCACCAGAACTAGAGAATCACTTAGTAACCTGAATTTGATATTATCTTGTGTATCTACATGACATTGTTACACTATTATCAATAACCATTGTTCACATCAGTAACATCACCAATCAATGCCCTTTCTCAAATGCAAGAAATTGTGATAGTGCTCCTCATTCGTATCATGAGAATACAAAACCACTCATCAATGCTCCTAGTTCGCATCACAATAATGATTGATAGTATTTAGATTGCCAAATGCAAGAAATCATCAAAGAGATACAGGACTATTACATCCATTACGGAAATGTATACATGGTTCAGAGCAATACAATCATGAACATGAACTCATGACAACTACATATGAGAGAAAAACATTATTGAAGAGGAACTCCAAGAGAGGTTGGATGAACTATGCATACATACAGCCTAAACGCATTACATCCTTAAACACTGCACATCAAGCACCACAGTAACGAGCATCAACAAGATAATGACCTTCCAAAATAATATGAAGAATATACACATAAAAAATCCCACAAAGAATACCATCTATATTCAAAGGAGAATAGAGAGATGAGTGAACAAAACATTGAGCACAAGTAAGACACCAGATCCATATGCAAGAGGAAAATAGACTTCTGAGCCCTAATTTTGTACAGAATCAAACTCAGAGTTGGTAACAACCAATCAAACAAAATGGAATGTGAACTACCTAAAACAATGCAAATATGAATTAGGCATATAATCATACACAAACATGTCATTAACAAAATAATTGATACATTGTTATAATTATCAAAACATATAAAATATATGATTTGGATACACATCGATAAAGGTTTGGATAAATATCCGAACTTAAGCAATATGCAGTGGATCAATTGAGTAAATACACATCAATAAGATTTCATATGATGCACTAGCACAAACTAACATAACATAATCCACATTTTATACACATCAATGATCACCGTTGACATAAAGATTGCAACTCCCTTCATGTTTTATTAATTGCCAAACGAACCAGGTAAAAATCAAAGAAACTTTGGACACTTTTGAAAGCATTCCAATAATAAACATGGAAGAATCCATCATATTATTTTTATAAGAAGAAATTTTGAAATGGTGCAAATGCTGTCGCATTGGAAACATGCAGGAAATGTAAAGATCTATATGGAGGAGAATATATACAGATTATGTATAGGATGAACCCATATTAAGGATGAAGAAAAGATTTCCTCCAACCTATGCAATCATAGTCAGCTGCAATAATCAAAGTATTTTGGGTCTGCAGGCAAATCATACTCCACTTGTAACTGTAGAATATTGAACAAGGAGAGAGTTAATTCACGATGTTAAATCAACATACATATACATATATACATGCATGCATAGATATAAAGGGCTAGATAATCTCACATCACACATTTTCTACGGTGGTTTGCTCAAGCTCTACAGTTGTGCACACATACCCAACACACGATATGGTGCTAGACAATCATTGGTTCAGTATCAGATGCACAAATCCCTCCAGCCATCCGATTGGCCTCAAATCAGAAGATTACCATTGGGGGGAGAGTAAAACCTCTTAGTTTTTTGTTACTTTTGTTTAATTTGCTCAAGTTTGTTATTTTATTTTGAGCACAGTGGTAACACCTTGACTTAGGTGCCAAAGAATGATGATGTCTTATATACTGACGTGTGCCTATCTAAGTCTCAATGGTTAAAAGCTAGGTTTATGTTCAGACCATACCTTCAAATTTGAGGGCCAATTTCACCAACTATAAATAGATGACTGAGGAGCATTTGTCCATTTCTATATTTTCTTCATACCATTTCCAACTCAAAGAAACAAATTATTTGCCTCAAAAATGCTTTGTTCCTACAAGCCTATGAAAAATTCGAGCTTTTATGGAGTTCTCTATTGAACAAAAACAAAAATAATATGAAGTGATGGTTGAAAATAGGTCAAACCTGAAATACGAACATTTCAACATGCTAAAACTTAGGCTCCAAATGAATGCATTCATAAAGTCAGAAACCTTCACAAAAAACTTTGACAAAATCCAAGAGCATTGGAGACACAAGAGACAGTTTCACATGTGATATTTTACTCCATTTTAACATTATTTTGTAGGAAAAACCTCAGAAAAGGTATCACTCGATCAAGATTTGGTATTTTTCTTTTCATATTATTAATGCATCATGAAATCATAAGGCATTGAACATAAAAATTGAAACATGCATCCTTAACACTAAAAAAATGTCCTTGGATACGTAAAAAGAGTGGAAAAGCTCCTATTGAACCAACCTTTCCTTCATCGGAATCCGATTGCCTTTGAGGAAAGACGACACGAAGATCACCATACAAATAAAACCGCCTTTTATCCTCCAGTAGATTATCCTGACTGTCCATAGATACAGAAGAGCAATTGAGTGCTGCCTCCTTTGCTTTTCTAGGTGTCTTCAGAGAGGGACATACAAAACGAAGATGCAGAGCATAGCGCAATACACTACTACCTCCTACATCTTCAGAACCTTTTTTAGCATGTAAGTTACTAGAATTTGGTACATGCCAATTAGGTATCTTTTTCGTACTATCACTTTGTTCCAGCTTGATGCCATGATCCTCTCTACGGGTCATTTCATCCAAATTGATAGTTGATGCATGCCTATTCGGCATGTTTTGTTTACTATTACTATGTTCTGGTTCGACATCATAATAATCTTTATAGGTGGTTTCATCAAAACCAGACCCTTCATTTTCCTTTGGTGCTGTCACATTCATGTTATTCATGTGAGGATGGTTACGAGGATTAGTCAATAGGCCGCCAATGGCCGAGAAGGTATCGATAAGATGGGTGGGAGAAACAATGTCTTCCAATTTTCCATCTTCGATATTCACATTTATTTTGTTGATTGCAGTTGTGATAGGAATAGATGCATCATTACTTCTGTACAAAGTGTTGTTACATGATGACAGTTTGTATGTGTCGCCTTTTGCCGAAACAATGGATCCATTGTAAGTCTTTCCCAGGGATTTGGATGTTAACAGAAATACTTTATGCCGTAAGAATGTCTGTCATAAATATTAAAATGATAAGCAGCTGACAAATTTAAAGAATAATTTGAGCTCTTAAACGTACCAAAAGATAAACATTTGAATTGATATATTATAGAAGTGGCATACCTTTGTTCCAGGGGGCATGTCTGACAAATCATAATTACACAGAAATGTATGTACAGGTGTCATTTCTGGATTACTGAGAACCTAACAAAGGAAAATTCCATATCGATAAATAGATGTACAAATGTTCTTTATATGCATATGCATATGTATTAGTATAAGTACATGTGTAGGGATATGGATATCCATGTATGCATATGCATATGAATGTGCACATATTTATTCTGTATATTCACATGCATATGTATATATAAAACTTAAGCTCATACATTAAAGCTACATATTTGTTACCAATTGAACTCGGCCACGGACAGGAATTCTAAACCGATTTTTACCAATGGCAGTATCATCAAGAGAATCATTCTTTTTGCACTGATTGGTCTTTCCTCTCTTCTTGACAGAATTTCCAGCAAGATTAATCGATGCATAATATAGTAGCCCATCAACACAAGTAACAGAAAATGGCAGTTTTTGTAAAGGTGGAGACCAACAGCCACCTGTAATGCTAAGGAATGATAAAAACCCTTCCAGCTTCTGCATTCAACAAATTTCATAATAATAACAATAAGAAAATTGGAATGCATTCAATGAGAAACTAATTACATGCCCATTGTTTTCACCAACATTATCAGACATAACCTTCATTCTCATGCAAATCACACTATGTAAGTACGAAGAACAAAAATTTTGGTTTGTTTCAATTCAATAACAAAAAACTTTTGTGAGATTTAAGTAGCATAACATTTTTGTACCAACAAACACGGATTTTCTACGGCATAATTATCAATAACGAGCATTTACTAGATTTAAATATAAAAAACTAGCATTTGGTTAGTTTCATTAACAAGCGTTTTTAGACAACAAATTACCTGACAAGGCTTTGCCGATAAAAGCCTACCAGAAAGCAAAGATTCTTCAAAAGATCCAACCAAGGATCTCCTCATATTGGCTATAGCCTTGCTTCTATATCCTACATTCTTTGGAGGGGTTGTTCCCCATTGGCAAATATTGTGATTGCATGTAATGTAAGGCTGAGAATAAGCTTCATCATGTCCATCATCATATTGTAAGTCCTGTGTTCGATTCCCAATTCCATGTATCCTGGAATCTTTCAATATAGTTCTCATTGGAGGAGTGAACTTCATAGGGGATACATCAAAGCCATAAACAGAATTTCCACCTTGAAGAGGATTTGAATTATACACTGCATTCAATAGGCGGTTTGGACCAAGAGGCGATAATGATAGGCTAGGTGATGCATAAGGTTGTGAATAAGAGTGGTATGAAGTTCCAGATATACACTTGTTACCATGTTGTCCAAAACCTAGTGGAGGGGATTCTTGTTGATGCAAATGATATTGGGTCTTCTCACCTTGGTGTAAAGCAAATACTTCCTTCTCATTCAAGACAGGGCCATCTGTCTGTAAAGAGGCATAACAGGGCTTGATTGCATCCCTATGCGATAAAGGAATGCATAATGGGTTGCTCTTATTTCCATTTAGATATGGTGATTGATTGACTGAAACCCCAGTAGGTATATCTTCCAACAAAAGACTAACATTAGGACCACTTGATTCCCCAGGTTGTCGAGTTTTATTGTCATATTCTTTGATTGATACATTAGATTCCATATGTCCGGCCATGACGTTTTGGACACATGTCAACAAATCTGAAAGGGGGGAATTTGTCCTTCTTCTGATAGAAGACCCATTATCATGCATCAAATATGCTTTTTGGGTGGCCAAATCCCCATGTTTCCATTGGCCTTCTAAAGAAGAGAACGCGTCAAAACCATACACAATGGCCATGGGATCGCTTGTATTTACATTCTGATCATTTAAAGAGTGAACTTTGTTTGAAAACAAAAGCTCACTACGAGTAGAATTTTGCAACCCATCAAACCCTTTGTTCCTGATTAGATTATGACTATTTTGAAAGCCATTTGAATTCATTATATTTCCTCCTCTCCAAGAGGTAGGTTTCGGATTAACCTTGATGTCTCTTCTATCACTTTCTTCATCATCATCAAGAGACCCACAAGGATTCTGAAGCAAACCCATTGATGGAATAGCCAAAACAGATATCTATATATTCACTTTCCACAACCCAACCCAATCAATAATCACATATTTTTCCAATATTCCATAGCCTAAACCAATATTCCAATTTCTTCATTCTCCGATCATCCATAGCCCACATCAAAAGTTATAAAAGTTAACATTTCAGGCTGAAATTTCTTTCATTGCTTGCGGATATCCTTTATCATTGTTTTGGGGCTATATTCCTTATCATTGTGAGATTTGTTATGTTAGGGTTTCTTGATTTTCCAAAATATACAGTTCTTCAAATCTCTCTCTCTCTCTCTCTGTGTTTCTAACCTTCTAGATGTTAAAATACCATCATCCTTACCTCTCTATCTGGCCTTCCGAGAACTTTACAATTGCATCATCGTCATATTTGGCCTTCTCAGGAGTTTAAGATATCATCATCTCTCTGTCAGGCCAAAATCCTAAATTTGAGAGAACTTAAGTTCAATCCTCCGCATAGGCTCGACCCTGTCCCATAGAGTTTGCAACAGGTGGACATTAAAAAGATATTGACCTGCCTCCTAATTGATCAATTCTTTCATCACTAGCTACCCCCGGGGGTTCAGATTTGTCGGCAATTGGAAAGACGGAATGTATTCTTTCTTCTTCTATTTTGTTAGGATTTGTGGATGATCTGGTGTGGGCGGTATACACCATAGCTCTCCTTGAAGAACCTATTCACACAATACAAAAGAGAAAGACCCGCAATAGGTCTCTCTCTCTCTCTCTCTCTGAACAAGCAAAGATTATCTAAATCCCTCTAAGAGAAGACCCAAAGATACACGCACACACGTATATATTTTAAGACTCAAAAGTTCTCTCTCTCTCTCTCTCTCTCTACTCTACTCTGTGTGCCTCTTTCTCTCTGTTTCTCCTCTAGATGACGCATACATGTGTACATATCTGAAGACCCGCAAGAGATTCCTCTCTCTCTCCTCTGTTTCTGGCTCTCTAGGAGAAGACCCAAAAGAGATATCCATCAATCTCTCTCTCTCTCTCTCTCTCTCCTTTCTTTCTTTCCCCTGTTTCGCCTCTAAAACATACATAAATATGTCCTCTGTGTAGTTTCTCTCTTTCTTTACATGTGCAGTAAATTAATAATGGATATGTACATATAGGGAAGGCAGGGGAAAGGGTCTCTGCTTCTCTTTTCTCTCTGTGTTATCTATCTCTAATACTATCTATTATTACCCTCCTCTGTTCCCCTCTCTCTCTCTTACCTCTCTCTCTCTCTCTCCTCTGTTTCTTTATGGGGCAATCAATATGAATAAACAATGGAAGAGAGAGAGAGAGAGAGAGAGAACCCATGTCTCTCTCTCTCCATGGGTTCCCCCTCTCCCTCTCTAACTATGTATGTATGTATGTATGTATGTATGTATGTATGTATGTAGTATCATGTATGTACATACATATCTATCTAAAAAGCCAGCCAGGTAAAGTATGTATGTAGTAGTAACTTGTTGGTAAACAATCCCAATGTGGTCGGGGCCAAATGCAAATACATGATGATAGCAGTAACTTGTTGGTAAACAATCCCAATGTGATCAGGCCAAATGTTGGTAAACAATCCCATAAACAATGTTTTTGAGTTTCCGTTTGTAAATGGTATCGAGCACAACCAAAATATATGCCCATCCTATGCAATCATGTGCCAACCGACAAGGCTCGATGTACAAGTAACCATTGTACATGCAATATTTGGTGTGGATGTTTTCTTGCCCATAAGATAACCCAAAAGTTTGCAAGGAATTGGGGAGTGATACCTTGTTGATTCCAATATTGAAATGCAACCGGTAACACATCCCGTGTATCTAAAAGCACATGTCTTCCTAACGATACATAATATTGGAAGAAATTGAACTTGTTACTCGTAAAAGGATATATCCACCGATAATCAATTGGGTCCCAATCTAATCGGAATACCGGTTTTTTAGCCAACACCCACAACTTCCAATGTGCCCTTATTTCCTCTATCAATGGATCAATATACCATTTACGATTGGCATATCATTGGCATATCCGATGACCCTTATCTTGTGTTCAATAGCATAAGGGTAATCTATCACCATTTCCCCCAACTAAGACAAGTGATTTGTTCCATCCACCTCAAAAAACTGGTAGGCCTTATCCTTTGAATAGCCCTTAACAGTCAAGAGTACTTCCAATCTTGAAAAAACCCCAACCCATCTATGGTTAGAGTTATTGGGTGGTATGGGGAGTTTACTCATAGCTTCTTGAATTTGTTGATACATTATTTGATCGCCATGCGTATTACCTAGGATTTCTTTTTGCTCTTCCCATGAACACGATAAAAATTCTTGCCATGTCCCAACTAATTTCTTAGGACCTTCTGTCATTTTCCCCCACGATGGCCATTGTCTAGAACCCAACACTAAACTATCTAATGTTGTAAATAGTGGGTTCCAGACTATCCTTCGTTTGAGATGCTCAAAGTAATGTTTGGGGTTGGGTTTATTGCGAAGCAAACCAGATAATACTTGTTTCCATGTTTAAAATAGTGTCCTAATAAACTTGTCTTCCCATCTATTGGTTGAAGGTACTTGGAAATTTTCCCTAAATATCCAGTTTACATCCTTCGACCAAAAGGCACCTAAGCGAGAGAGCAATCTAAACAACGGTCAAGTAATAATACTTTCCATATCTCTTGCCCCAAAGTAAATCCTCTAATGAGCATCTTACTTAACAATGCTCTTGATTGGTCTACTAGATCAATATATACCTAATCCCACTTTAGAATGAGGTAAGGTAATAACGTCCCAGTTTACTTTAGACTGAGCATTGCCTTCTGTTTTACTAGACCACAAGAAATTATGAATCAGTCTCGGTATTTTCAAAATACATGACTTGGAGAATATCCAACAAGATAGAACATACCATGTTGAAGCCAATAAGACTTGATTGGCAACTACAATCCGACCATCAAAAGACACCTTGGCTGAACTCCATAATAACAACTTTTTCCGCAATGACACAAGGAGGGATGCCACTTGATTTTCCAACAAAAGATCGATACCTATCATACATCCTAGGTACCAAACCAAGAAACCTGATGGTATCCACCGAAATTGCAGATGTGGATTCAATAAAGGAGGGTCTACATTCCCCACCCAAAATGCAAAGGACTTGTTCCAATTGACTAGTGCACCTGAAGCCTTACAGAATGTGGATATGGCCAATTTTATTTTTTGGAGATTTTCCAAAACACCTTGTAAGTACATATAGGGCAGTGTCATCTGCAAAGTCAACGTCCCTTACTTCTATATTTGAGAGTGGGATGCATAGTCCACATATACCAATATCACCAACATTAAGAAAAGAAATCATTGCCTCAGCAAAAAAACATAAACAGGAAGGGAACCAAAGGACAACCTTGGCGAAATGATCGAGAAATCGAAAACAAAGGGCCATAATTCCCAACTAATAAGACTTGGCTCTGTGCAGAATTATATAATGAAGACCTCTTATCCGTTCTTGCAAAAAACCAAAACGAGCCAATACACCTTGCAAAAATTCCCAACCAACCCAATCGTAAGCTTTCTCAAAATTAAGCATAACAATGGCCAACTTTTGATTAGATTTGGCTACTAAGGCAACAGATTCCCAAAATTTACAAACAGTATCCAAAATGCTCCTTTCTCAAATTAATCCTATTTGAGTCGGATGAATAACTATAGGCATTATAGTACTAAGTTGTATACTAATTGCTTTAGCTAGGATTTTATACACCATATATCAATAGTGTAATCGGACGCCATTTCTTGATGTCTAGTGAAGAACCGTTTGATTTAGGGATAAGGTAAATTAGTGCTTCTATAAAATGTGAAGGCATACTACCCTCTCGAAGAATTTGTTGGAATGTTGTACATAAATCTGCTTTCAGAACAAGTCCCAATATTTAATGAAGAACGTTGGGGTTAGACCATTCATACCTGGACAACAATTTTTAGGCAAAGCCTGAAGTGCTTCACTCAATTCATCATAAGTAAGAATGTCTTGAAGACACGCATTCATATCTTGTGTTGTTCTTCAAGGATTCAACTTATTCCATACACAAGATTGACTTGTTAAATCCTCGTCGGAAAAGGAAACAAATGATAATAGGTTGGCATAGTATCATGTGGCTATCTCTCTTATTACTTGAGGCTCAAATGAGATGGCCCCATTCTCATGATGTAGTTGTTTTAGTGAAACAACAATATGATTGGGTTTCATTGCATGAAAAAATTCAGTTGTGCATTTATCACCCATTTGGGTCCAATTAGTTGTCTTACAATTATATTGAAATTCTACACCTTTTTCTAATAGTACAACAAGTTCTTGTTTTGCTGACCCAAGTTTCTCACATTATATTACATATGTTGCATCAAACAACCATACTATCTTCTTCTCCAAATGTGGGAAAGTACACTTAATGAGATATGCTAGAGATTGTCCCTTTGTCCACAACCTACATTGATGTTTTCATATGACTTAGTTCACATCCTAGTCTATGTGAGACGAGGTGTTGGGGCATAAACAAAGCAACTAGTTGATTATGTATATTTTTCCCTAAGCAACTTTTGGGTGTCAAAGCATTACACTTTGATATGATGTGTCACACAATCCCACTAAGTCCTCTCAGAATCCCAAAGTGCACACTCCTTGTACTGTTCATTAGTAACATTCTTGAACATCTAGAGTCATGCACAAATCCACACATACTATGCAAAAATATTTCACTTTTCTCCCATGGTTCATATTTAAATAAATAAACTCATTTACTTTCTTTTTTTATTGTAATTACTTATGTTAATAGTAAGTTGCTAAGGCTACTAATCTTACGTTTTGGGTTTCAAACCCAACTTTTTGACGTCTCTATTACTCCATAGTACATACATATCCTCTTAATTTATTGAATGCCACTATGGGTGGAACCGAAGGGTTGAACCCATGAATTTTTTTATTTCCATTGGGCAACCTTACCAATTGAGGTACATTCATTTAGGTTTTTCTTTTCTCTCTCTCTCTCTCTCTCTCTCTCTCTCTCTCTCTCTCTAGAGAACCTCACTACGGAACTCGCACACATCCTTCACTCAGCAACAATTAGTAGCTTCCCATACACAAAACACTCCAATCATAGTAGAATAGGGTCTATGCCACAAAACAAGTGGTATGACGAGGATTGTAGAGAGTTGTATAGACAACTTAAAGTGTCGCAACTTAGTGGTACTATTTCCTCAGTACAGACTCAAAAAGAGATGCGCATGATGACACGTCGTAAAAGACAAGCTTGGGAAGCATCCCAATATTGGGAACTCTACCATATGCTCATGAGTAGGGATTGCGCCCTTGCATGGAAGAGACTACGGGAACCGTGACCACAAACACCCATTGAGGATCCCAATATTTGGCACACATATATCGAGAGACTCTACCATGTCCCGAACCAACCACCCATTCCAATGCCTTCCACACCCCGACCTACCATGGGGACACTTTTCACGACCTCTAGGGTCACGAAGGTCATAAAAAAATTACAACATAGAAAATCCATGGACCACACAGGATTGCGAGCCGAGCACATCATATATGGTCGAGAGTGCCTAGCCCCCGTTCTCACTCTTATCTTCAACCGCACCCTCGCCGAGGGTTTTCCACCACAATGGACCATGAACACAGTGGCCCCTATACATAAAGGAGGGGACCCAATAGACCCAAATACATATAGGACCATTATGATAGGTCACACGCTCGTTAAACTATATGGTGTGGTAATGGAAGCGGAGCTCAGCGATTATATGGAAGCATTAAGTCTTCGAGCATCTAAGTAGGTTGGCTTTAGACGAGCCTTCTCCATTATTGACCATATCTTCACACTTAGGTGCTTAATTGACCAGATGAAGGCTCGTAAGAAGAAACTATATTGTTGCTTTGTGGACTTTCGCAACGCCTTTGACACAGTTCCCAGGGAGAAGTTGTTTGATAGACTTAAAAGCTTGGAGATACCAAATGACATGATCTGGGCCATTTATGCTCTATATGAGCAAGTCTCTAGGTGCGTAAGGTGCCTAGGTGGCCTATCCGATTGTTTCACTACCACCATTGGTGTAAAACAGGGTTGCCCCTATCACCGACTCTTTTTGGGATCTACATTTATGAGATCACTGATTTTATTGCTCGTAATGGAGGCAAGGGAGTAGCTATTGGAGATACGCAAGTTAGTCTCTTACTCTACGCAGACGACATTGTCTTGCTCTCGGAGTCGGAACACGGCCTACAAAAGCATCTTAATGCCCTAGATGACTTTTGTACACAACGAGGACTGGTAGTGAATCTAGCAAAAACTAAAGTCCTTATCTTTCATACATCGTCCCGAGCTAGGAGTAAATGTCACCTAATCCTCTCTCATAAACTAGTTGAGGTAGTTGGATCATATGTATACTTGGGAGTCACTTTTAGTGCTCGCTCAGGTAAATTCTCGATGACCCAAGCAGCCAAAGATAGGCTAACGAGAGGGTATGCATCCCTCTCACTCTTAGAGAGATAATGCCACCAAGCATATTTTCAAGAGCCACAGACTAAGGGATGGCTCTTCGAGTCATTAGTGATCCCTTCCCTCATGTATGCATCAATAGTATGGGCTCCATGTCTACCATCTTTCATGTGGACGCAATTAGAGAGACCTTTGGTGACAATGTTATCACGTCAACTCCGAAGCAAATTGACAGTAGCACATGACATTATTAGAGTAGAGTTCAGTCTACCCCCGATGTTAGTAAAAGCACTATTTCAAGTGGTAGTTTTTATTCATCGGATACATAGCCAACGACAAGATAGGATATCCCGTCGAGCCTTTGAGGCATCCTGATCCCTACATGCATCTAGAGACACTAGCTCTTGGTATAGCACTGTGGTGAGTTTGTTACTTGCAAACGGCGTAGACATTAATAACCTACCCACCCTTAAGTACAACCATGGGACTGATCAAACTCGAATATCTCATGAAGACCGTAATAAAGTGATATGCCAAGAAATATGGCAAATTTACACTCGATATAAATGGATCATCCCACGAGAGCCACTCCCATCTAAAATGTTGTACTATAAGGAACACTTCTTGCACTTTTCTCAGTTAGGTTTTATCACACGACCAAGATATCTAGATACATTATTATCAAATGCACTAAGGGTGGCCATTGGACAAAGTAGGATATCATCTCACCAACTTGAGATTGAGAATGGTCGGGCTAATAGAATCCCTAGAGAGGAAAAGCTATGTAGGTTGTGCCACATAGAGATAGATGATGAGTATCACTTCACGTGCAAGTGCCCAACTTATGCCGAGATACGAGTGGAATACCAAGACATATTAGGACCCTCTCCCACCCTCTCCAAACTATTACATACCCCGGATGTAAAGAGACTAGGTAGGTATATCTTAGAGCTAAAACAACATATGGAGAATAAATTACAAAGTGTTAACCATAACCCTTTTACTATTCACCAACTTGTAACTAGTGTAATTTTTCAAGAACAAGGGGAGACGATGAATGTGGATACACTTACACCACTCGGCCTCTCTCTTGAGGAAGCCGAAATGCAAAGAACAACCAAACGCTCTCAGATGTTGGGCTTCAAAACAAGTCGACACGGAGTAGAAAGGATTAAGAAGATAAGGGAACGTGAGATACGTCGACTAGAAGCTATAGTTGGGGCACCTTTTACATTGGGGCCACAGGCCACATCCATATTGAAACCCTTTGACCTCCCGCTTCTCTGCGAGAGACTTGGATGGAAATGAATTAGGCCTAGTATAACATCATTTTCATTGTAGAACATGTTTGTTATTTTACTAGAACTATTTAGCTTAAAACTCTATTTTTATTTTTATTTTTATTTTCTACTTTCGATGAATGGGTAAATATCCCATTTTTTGTTGTAAACCATTTGTCTCATGGGCCAATTTTGGCCTTAGAAGACATTAATATATCTTTCTTTCTTTCTTTCTTTCTTTCTTTCTTTCTTTCTCTCCATTATTTTTTATTTTTGATGATTGGGTACACATCCCATGACTGTAATCAATTGCCTAATGGGCCAATTTTGGTCTTAGAAGACGTCAATATATCTTTCCTTCTCTCTCTCTCTCTCTCTCTCTCTCTCTCTCTCTCTCTCTCTCTCTCTCTCTCTCTCTCGGTAAAAGCACACAATTATATTAATTGTATGTAAAATCCACTTAGTTACAACACTTCTTAGTCTCATGTACTTATCATATGCCTATGTAGGGAGAGGGACGTTCTGTAATGCTACTAAAAAACCTGAATATGCATTTGAGGAAATGATCCCCACATGCTCTAACATCCAAAAATTCCACATGAGAATACCTTTAAGCTTCTTTATATAGGCTTTCACCCCATGTATATTATCAAACATGAAAGCATTATGCATATTCCAATTGTGTTGTAGACCCCAATAATGTAAAAATTGGAACAATATCTCCATCTCATCATTTGATGCATTTTGAACATACCCATTGTTGAGGTCTCAAACAACAATGGGTTAAAACTTGCCAAATGTCTGATAAGTACTTCCAAATGGTACACGCTATAGGACATTTAATGAACCTATGTGTACTATCCTCCAATGGAACGGTGCAAAAGAAACAAGTGCCAGACCCTAGTCCTCGTCTCTTTAAGGCCGAACCTAATGGGAGCCCACCAATCATGACTCTCCATATGAATACCTTTGCACGAAATGGTAGATGGGAATGCCAACCACGTTGTAATATTTTCCACCACCTTGCATCTGACTTATATACATTCCACACCTTCGTTGCTTTAGGAGATAGCCAAGATAATGCTGCCATCACATGATGATACAATATATTTGTAGCGACCTGTAACAAGCGTGTACCATCTTGTAATCACCAATCTACCCAAGGTGCAAAATTGGTCTTCAATGGCAAAGATCCTTGCAACAATGGTATATCATGTAATTTCTCCCAAATAAATCCATAATTTGGGGGAATACATAACCATCTCTTGGCATCTTCAAAATCCGACAACCTTTGAGATTCATTATCAACCACATCTTCCAAATGTACAATCCCAATCAAAATAAACGATTGAATTGAGAACTCAACTACGATTGAATTGAGATCTCAACTTCTCTCTCTCTCTCTCTCTCTCTCTCTCTCTCTCTCTCTCTCTCTCTCACACACACACACACACACACACACACACACACACACACACACACACACACAAAACGTAAATTGTTGTGTTTTGGTTGGATGCAAGATATATAGAAATGATTTGGAAGATGGGATGCAACACACTTGCTTTCAGATGCATCAATAAAGTTATTGTGAATGAGGCCTTTTGCAACACCAATGTATCATATGAGAAAAAAGTGGTGGCTCACGCTTCACAAATTATACTACACATGTTGCACCTAACTATAAAACCATATTCTTCACAAAATGAGGAAACAACAGACATCAATACATTTTAGAGCCCACCCCATTGTTTGTCATTCGAACCATTGGTTCAATAAGACTTAGCTCACACACTATGATGTGAGACAAGGTGTTGGGGCACAAGTGATGAGAGTAATAAACTATGCACTCTTTGCCTTATGCAAGTTCATGACTTTGAATATCACATTTTGATACAATTCTTTGCCTTTGATCACATCTAACTATGCTTTCCACACATCTTCAACCAAACCCAATCCTCTCATTGTCACAATGCGCAATCTCGATTACAACATTCATTAATAAAGTTCTTGAACATCAATCGTCGCAACTCAGTTTCACATGTATTATGTTATTATTGGTTTCATATGTCAATTTTTACTTTTGAAGAAAAATATAAAATCTACTAATCTCAAAAATAACAATAATTTAGGGGTGTTTGGGAAATCAATAAAATCTTAGGGATTAGTTTAGAGTTTTCCCCTTTCTTTATGTTTGTCTTTAACTCTTTTCTTAATTAGGTCATTAGACTTATCTCATATCAAAAGACGTGCAGGACAAGTTCTTCTTTATCACAAGAAACAAATTTAGTTGGCATTAACCCAATTACTATGTTATGGGCAGTTCTATCAATCCACAAGTTGTAAAAGAACCATCGTGGCCATTGACCATTTTCCCTTTGCAAGCTTTGACAGAGTGATTGAATGTGTAGCAATAGCCAACTATGAGGAAATTCTGTAATGTAGGGTTGTACAACATGTACTTGAACATATTCATGAGTTTTTCTTTAATTGTCTCGTCTCTTTCCAAATTGGCATGAGTTTTTGTTTAATTGTCTTGAACATGTACATTTGTTTGCATTTGAAAACAATTGTTTTTACACTCTTATCAAAAGAGTAATGTAAGTATGCAACTTCCTAAAAACTCGTTTGTCCCCTTACCAAAATTTAACAAACACATGTAATTCTTTTGAAGTTATACGGTAATCTCCATTTATTTTATAGTTATTTTTATTCAAAGGAGGGAGGGGAGTGGTTTTACCCTTTGTTTTGGGTGCAACATGGCGTGAAGATTCTAAAAATACCGACTTATGTCTTCTTCACAAAGGTAGGGAGGTTGACTTAATATAGAAGTTTAGGAGGGCACATGCCCATTACAAACTATTCAAGTTTGGTTAACAAGGAAGTTAAAGTCAACACATTACTAGGCGTACATTGTTGAACATTTCCAACAATGGTTGCATGTCCATGTTCTCCACAACCACAACAAAAGTTAGGATTTGACATAAAACCCTATACTTTCATGGGATGTGTAATACAAACTATTCAAGTTTGGTTAACAAGTTAAAGTCAACACATTACTAGGCATACATTGTTGAACATTTCCAACAATGGTTGCATGTCCATGTTCTCCACAACCACAACAAAAGTTAGGATTTGACATAAAACCCTACACTTCATGGGATGTGTAATTTTAAAACATGTCAATCTCATTAGAATGATAAATTTCCGAATTGGCAATTAGTTGACATTCTAGAAGTTTTATTAATTGTCGAAAAGCCCAAATATAAGATATTTTCATAAATCCATATAATATGATACGAAATGGCTTGCTATGATAAAAACACATGCAACATCTACTTGGGAAACTTGCGTAACATAATAGACAAATGATGCAATACATTGCCAAAAAAATTAACTACATCAATCCACATAATATTATAGAAACATGTTTCTACACATATTCGTGGCATATTCATTAATCGACATTATGTTGTCAATGTTCCAATTCTTCCATTCTTCCAAGATTCAAAGATTCGTGCTGCATAACCTCTTCAAAGTTGGTCTCCATTTGGTGTATTGATGGCCAAAAACATAAATAAAGTAAGATGTTTAAAAGAGTTGCTTTCAAATTTTATGTTTATCCTTCTTGATCTTAGAAAACCATCTTTCACATGATCATGGTAATGGTCGCAAAACAAGAATCATCCTCCAAAGCTTCATTATCCATAGAAAAGGATTTCATCACGATTACCACAATCTTTCTAAGACTTTTAATTCTCCTGATAAAATATTAGTTTTCTCCATTACATTCTTCTTGATTAATGGATGCACTTGAATCCTTCCCAAAATGATCAAACGACACTTATAACCACTCTTTCATGAATGCATGTAATTGTCCAACTCTCGATTGTGGCATTTTGGTCAGAAGAACATTGCAGCTCCAATTTGTCATACCATATGATGGGCATGGCAAACAACTCACTCTATGTAAAATTAATTACTTTGTCAATTTAGTTTACCTTATTGCTTTGTAAAGTCTATTTAAAAGCTTCATTCATTACTATGTGGGGGCAACACTCAACCCATTTCATTGATATCACTCTCTTATAAAAAAAGAGAAACCAATAAAATCTCAATTGGAAAATTATTGGAGGGTGATCAATAATGGATCCAGAGTTGCTTCGTACCATGTGCATGTTGTACCAACATTGATGAGCATTGAGAAGTATGAAATAAATAAATTAGAAGAATACTCTCAAAATAGAGTAGTATTGAGGATTGGGGAGTCATGAAAGAATAAAATGTTGGATATGTATTGCACATTTTCTAAATAAAGAGAATCATCCTCGTAATTATGTTGTGGATGAACACTTCACACGGTTACTTTGTCAAAGGACAAGACATGAATTCTTTCTCCATTCGTGTTGACAAGTAAAAGTTTTCCATTTCAATCTCATTACTCTTTTGAAATAGTTTAACATGGCTTGTGACATTTTCAAAGATATTGGACAAGTGGATAATCATCAAATTCTATAACTATGTACAACCCACCCAAAAACTCAATAGGTTTCAACATTCTAATTTTCAATTTGTTACTAATCAGGAATGCCAAAAATATCGATATTAATATAATGGTTAGGACTTTCAGTATTTGTTGCATTACTAATGTGTCTATTACTACATATTTGCTTGTAGTTTCAACATTATTGTCCCTAATAGTAATGTGAGAAATATTGGCATCCAAATCAAGCAATTAATGTCTAGAGTTTTGACGATACCACTAGGAAGATTAGTGTTAGTAGTTCTACCATTTACTATCACAAAAAGTAAATGGTAGAACTACTATTAGTAATATACCAATTCTTGAGCCTTTTTTTAATGCCAAAAATACTCACTCTATTACATGAGAATTTCTTGCAATTTAATGTTGGGAAATACCAAATGCTGAAATTTTGTGGTATTTTAAGTAGTGCCACAAAATCTGGAATTGAAAGTGTTGATATTGGGGGTTCGGTTCCCACAAAGTATTGGCTTTTCTTGGTTTTAATTACCAAATAGAATGTGTCGTTATAAGTGTCATAAGGAGCCTATTGTATATATACTATTGGTTTGTGCATGTATACTTTGGGCTCGTATTTTCAATAACTCTTGAAAGAGTACATGTCGATGTATTTGCAATACTTCACCTCCATGCCATTGTTTTCCTTTTGATACTAGATACGACTATCTCGACCAAACTTTAGCTCACTTTTTCTTTGCAAAATCCTGCACCCTAACATTCTTTCTATATTTAGTTTGCAGACCATTGTTTGATATATATTGCAATTCTCTTGCGTCAAGTTTCCATGTTGTGTGCATATATAAGTACGTCTTCATGGCATGGGTGTCACAATAGAATTGATGCAGAAGACTATTGATTTAAAGAGCTACGTTTTCTACTAGCCTCTCCCTATCTCCCTGTCTGTCTTTTTGAGATTAATCATTACACATACTATGGTCTCCATCTCAGAAAGGTTCAAGTGCTCGCCGACCGTCCCAAAACTTCAGCTTGGGGGTGCAAGGACGTCAAGTGGGGCCACGTGTCTCGGATATCATGACCCTAAACCTTAAAATCCTAAACCACCCATTGTTATAAACCTATACCCTAAACCTTAAACCCTAAACAACCCATTGTTATAAAACTATACCTTAAACCCTAAACTACCCATTGTTATAAACCCTAAACTATACCTTAAACCCTAAACTACCCATTGTTATAAACCCTAAACTACCGATTGTTATAAACCCTAAACTATACCTTAAACCCTAAACCACCCTGGAGTGATGGGTTAGTCCAAACTTAAAGTGTAGCCCACAAGAGAACTCAAGGCACAGACAGACCCACATATTTTTGTTAACAAAAAAAAAACATACACATATCATATATCATATATCATATATGGATATGGATGTGTAATCTCAAAAAGAAAGAAAGAAAGAAAGGACTCAGGAGAAAGAGATGAAGGAGAAGAAGCGGCCGTGTGGCCCTCGGCTATGGCGATTCCCCAGCTCCTCCTTCCCCTGTCACCTCATGCCTCCAATACTTCACCTCTCTTCAACAATGAAGACCCTCTTGATGCCCTGATTCATGGCCTCCTTCACATGGAAAAGCCACCCCCTCAGAATGTATATATTTCCCTCCTCAGGCAATGCAACCGAAGAAAAAGCTTGAAACATGCAAAGCATGTCTATGAACACATGACCTCGCATTCCGTCAAGCCTTCGGAGTTCCTCGCAGACTATATTGTTGTGTCCTTTGCCACTTGTGGGTCCGTTGTTGATGCACTTGATTTGTTCTATAAGCTGCCATGCAGATCTGTTTTCTCATGGACTTCTATTATATCTTCGTTTGTTGCATCTGGAGAGGCTCAAGAAGGACTCAATATGTATGAACGCATGCTAACAGAAGGTGTCGCACCAAATCAGTACACTTTTGTATGCCTTTTCAAGGCTTGTGGTATCATATTGGATGTGGAAAGAGGGCAAAAGTTGCATGTAGAAGCTTATAAGAAGGGATTTGGTGCAGATGCTTTTGTTGGGAATACCCTTGTGAGTATGTATGGAAAGTGGGGATACGTTTCCGATGCTGAGAATGTATTCCAAGGTTTAGTCAAACGTGATGTAGTTTCGTGGAATGCTATGCTTTGTACATATGTTGAAAATGGATTTGTAAAGAAAGCTATTTTGTTGTATAGACAAATGCAAGAAGAGAAAGTAGAATCAAATCAATATACATTTTCCATTCTTCTTCAAGCTTGTAGCATACTTTCACAATCAGAAGATGAAGTAGTAGAAGAAGAAGGACAGGCGAAAGAAAAAGATGAGAAAGAAATAGAATCAAGAGCAAAAGCAAAAGAAGCTTTTGAAAAAATGCCATGCATTCTCGGACAAGCAGTACATGCTGACCTGAGGAAGAAAGCATTTGGCTCAGAGAATATTGTTGGAACTGCCCTTGTAGGTATGTATAGTGAATGTGGGGATGTTGTAGGGGCAGAAAATGCATTCAGATGCTTAAAAGAGCATGATGTTGTTTCATGGACTGCAATGCAAGTGGTATATATCAAGCAAGGCCATGGAATTGAAGCTTTATGGATTTATCTCAAGATGCAACATGAAGGTATATATCCTAATCAACACACAATAGTAGCTGGTCTCCAAGCTTGTGCCCATATTGTGGATATGGATGAAAAGATCCCCGTACAAGGGGAAGAATCAAATAAGATGATCGCCTTTTTTATTGGAAAAGCATTACACGTGTTTGCATGTGAACAAGGGCTTGCAGCAAATCTCCTTGTCAATAATGCTTTGGTCACTTTGTATGGGAAATGTGGAGCTATAGAAGAAGCCGAGGCTGTGTTTTCTTGTTCTTCTGAGCACGATGTTGCATTGTGGAATGCAATGCTCTCTGCCTATCTAGGAGAAAACCAAGCCAAGAAGGCATTATTGTTGTATAAGAAAATGATAGAGGAAGATGAAATAAGTAAAGATGAGCTCACATTCTCGCTTTTGATTCGAGCATGTGGAGATCTTGCAAAGAAAGAAACGGGTTCAGTTCCAAAAGACCGACTGTTCAAACTGATGCCTTTAGAAATGGGTTTCACCCTACATAATGAGGCTTGTTTAAAGGATATTGCTTCAGAAGTTTTGGTAGGAAACACACTTATAAGCATGTATGGAAAATGTGGCGCTATAATAGAAGCAGAGTATGTATTCAATGATCTGAGTCAACGTGATTCTGTCTCGTGGAACGCTATGCTCTCGGCATATGGAGAAAGAGGCCAATATACAGAGTCCTTACGTTTGTATACAAGGATGCAAAAGGAAGGTGTTTGTCCAACCGATATCACACTTCTATGCATTTTGCAGGCTTGTGGTGAAACCGGGAACCTAGAAATATGTAAACACACACATTACACTATGATTTCATCTGGATTAGATTTGCATCTCTCTCTTTTGAATATACTTATACATGCATATGCGAGTTGTGGAAGTATGGTAGATGCTCGAAATGTATTAGATGGTCTTCCCCAGCCAATAGTAGTTTCTTGGAATGCATGCCTGTGTGGGTATGCAGGGGAAGGGGATTTTGTTGAGATTATGAAGATATTTGACAGCATGCAAATGACTGGATTAAAGCCAGATGAGGTAACATTCACCTCGGTTCTCTCAGCTTGTAACCATACAGGCCTTCTTTCTATGGCATTGAAGATTTTTGAATCTATGACGAATGATTATTGCATTTCTCCAAATGTGACACATTATGGGAGTATAATGGACCTTCTTGGACGAGCAGGCAATTTTGAGACTATAAAGAATGTTATTACAAGGGAAATGTCACAGCATGCTGATCTCACCCTTTGGTTGAGTCTACTGGTTGCTTGCCAAATACATGGGAATCTGGAGCTGGGTAAAGAAATATTTCATCATGTTATAGCTATGTATCCAGATGAGACACCAGCATATATACTTATGTCAAACATTTATGCTGATACCGGATACAGAAAAGAAGCCTAATGTGAACATCTAATCATGAAGGTGTCCTATTGACACATGATGCCATACAGTTTAGACAATGTAATCAAATTGGGTTCCAAGGCTACAGTGATCATAGTTGTGTTATTTCTGTAGAGATCATGGTGGGCTCTTTTAAAGTTTAGCCTCACGTGACGGGTGCATGATAAGACATTGGAGCTCTAGATACTAGTAGCGGGATGAAAGAATTGTAGAATATACCTAAACCCATGTAGTGTTAACACTTCTTTGATAAGTTTTGTAAACCAATGAAAATGTAAAGGTTGCTTTCATAATGCAGAGTGACAAATATTGTAGGGCTGAGGTTTTGCATGCCAATGACAATTTAGAGATTGCTTTCCTATTGATGTGGAGTGGCAACGATTCTTTGCCTGAGGTTTTCATATTGCATCGAGATGATCTGATGTTCATGCAGTTTAGGGTTTACGGATTCATTCTGATTTGGTACACCATGTCTCAATGTTTACCTTGCAGAAACATGGTAATCACATGATACAAAGACATATGAAAACTCTTATCAGCTTGCTTGCTTACTTCTCCATAAATAAAATTATTTTTGTAAGGCACATTCAAACTTTGGGTTAACTGTTACATTGAAGTTACACTCTAAATGTACTCGTAAACTGAAGATTATGTAAACTGAGAGCATTACATTTAGAAGTAAAATGACAAATTAATAGAATTGAAGATTATAGAAAATGAGGCAGAGTAATCAATGATCCTTCCAAGATAGCTGAAGCTTGATCAGTAACCAAACAGGCTTTGCTAATTTTTTGGAAATTCATGTTATTGATTCTTTCATCCACCAAATTTGAGTGATGTATACTTGAACTGCTCTTTTAAATCTCTACAGTGTATAGGGTAGGGCTAGTAAATGGAGATGTACTATAGAGGATTTTATTGTAATGCTTCCTAGGATAAGAATAAACTAATCCAGGAAAGAAACCAATTCACGTAACTCTGTCATTTCCTGAAGCTGTCATTTCACATTAATCAACTGTGAATTATCAGATAATGTCTTTTGTACACCACATATAGAGTTTAGGGTTTAGGGTTGCTGATGTAGAGGCCTTGAAGAATTGAATAATTTCTCTGGACAGGTAACAAAATATTGCTGTCAGAATGAAACAACAATTCCAAAATTTCGAGGTTCCATTGCCATAGGCTACACACATTCATACAACATGCTAGTGGTACAGCATGAGAACCCTATAGAATACAAGTTCCACCTGAGTTGGTAATCAAAGAAGGAAGATTTTCTTTGAAAAGCCAAGCTCTGCACCCAATAGACGTAACAAAACAAGCAGCAGCTCCCGTATCCTCGTCTCTCTACAAAACGTACCAAATAATTGGTTAACATGTATACTCATATGCCCTTTTTTATCAGCAAATAACAGAAGTCAGCTTTTGAATCCTAATATTAAGATTAACGGAGACAAATTGAGACCAATGACAAACCTATCCATTCAATTACTGGTGTTCCTTGCATAAAACCTCTCATGCTTTCAAAGGTCTCAGAGATCAATGCAGTTTTTGAGTTCCATTGATGAACCAACAAGCAATGCAATTTTTTTAATTCAATGGATGGGACATATTTTTGCAATTTTCTCTAATAATATGGTAATGTACGTACTTGCATTCAATATAAAAAATGCATTAAACAATGCATACTTTTTACCTACTGGCCAATGGTATTACATACCAATAAGATTGGTATTGAAGAAATGCTGGCAAGGATTGTCTGTTTTCTACATCAAGGTAGTGTTAACAACTTTGACATATTTCAAAACTATTTGGAAGACTATGAGTACGGTGCATACGGATGGCAGTGGTTTATGGTTTATAGAGAAAACAACTCATCTATTATGTGATTATTATTAGAGCATGATAATTTTGAAAGAGAATGCAATTACTTCTTGGAGCAAGTGAAATTTATTTATTACTTGGACATTTTCAAATTAATACTTGTGCTACTGTGCAGTTCACAAAATAATGCCCATGCTAGACTCAAGCAAAATACCTTGTACCTTGTAATAACTAATTCACATAGTGACCCATATAATGCAACAAGGTGAGCCCGTTCCGGTACTTGTGGTTTCCCATTTATAGCATACACAGATATTTTTGACTCTGTTAGATTTCCAGGATGTAATGTCAGCCTCGCAAGTTCTTTGAGCAATAATAACACTTCATCAATTCTGATAGATGGCAAAGGGATGTCCCCTGCTGACAGATAAAACACAAAAAATATGTCATCAAAGATATGCCAAAACTACTTGAAAGAAACACAGTTAAAACAATGAGACTTCCACCTTGATCATTCTCATCCTTGCAGAACTGCTGAAGAATGAAATCACAACGAGCAATCAAGACTGGCACCACCATTCTGGTCACTACGATGTTGGACAAAGCATCTGGAGATTCATCATACCTGCATACAAAAATGGAGCATGTAAAACGAAAGAGAGACCATCATTTACAGTTTGGAGTGCTTTAATACACAAATAACTGGAACAGTAAATGCCAATGAGGGGAGAACTATTTAGAGTGCAAATTGAATGATGTGTTGTTTATATGGTTTGAGGAGCAAGTATGGCTTGTCATCAAAGATAACTAAAATCTAGATTGTTACATTCAGAATATCTGAACTGTGGAATCACGAAAACCAATTTGGTATAGGTTCATGATCCTTTGGAAGGCGGCAAGCAGTATCTAAGAGGAAATTGATGCTCTGTTTGAATTGCTTTCTTTAGGAATGAAGTTAAACATAAAACTGTAAAAAAACTTAAAATATACATCCACTTGTTATGAACACAACCAACATTCTAGAGTTTGGCCAATAGTACTATATTCTTTATTCACCCCTAATAGTTTCTATCATTTTTGTGCTCTAGATTTCCTCCATATGATTGCTTGTCTATGCTGTAATTATCTATGGTGTCCACGTTGATCCTAAAGTAGAAACTCAACAGCATGGTTGCAGTGGAGGAAATCCTCAGTTCAGGAGATATAAGTTTGTTGGTGGGTAAGAACAGTGGTGTAATATATGTTTATTATGTTAAATATAGAGCTCAAAAAGGAAACTGGCAAAAACATTTGTAGATAACATGAAATCAATTTACCTGGAGAGATTAAAGAGTGCCTGTAAACATACAAAAGAAAACCGGCTGCAGTGAGCAGGCAACAATTGCAGACTTCCCAGAGGCAGAGTTGATGTGCGTGATGCACAACGGTCTAGTACATGTACAAGTCTGCCTAGTACCTGTTATTGATTAATTTTAAGGCATTCAAATTAAATCAACAAACGAAAAACTATTCTGATTTTCTTATGAATTCATAGAATTATACCTCAACTGGAGCGTTCTGGCATAACTTCAACACCCTATTGCAAAGAACATCAAGAACATTTTGTTCTAGTAGTTCGTCAGCTTTTAGAGAGTCTTCATTTAGACTGTTTGTACCCACAGTGGAAGCACGGCCACAAGTTCCAACAAGAAACGTCTCATACAAATCAGCAAGCTCTTTCCAGAAACGAGGTCTTACAAGACCATTCTGCAGTAGATCATTATCTGACTTGTATAACGGCTCAGATGATGAAATTATAGAAAGATCCTGCATAAGCATACTGTTGAATGCAGCAACAGAAACTCGCCAAAGAGTAAAGTGTGGTAAATCTCTTCTCGTACACATACACCTATTAAAACCATTACTCTCAATTAGCATTTAAGATTTTACTTTGAAAGAAATATTGATAGTAATCTTGCGAGAGATATTTAATAAAACAGACTAAACAATGAGCTACGGCAAGATAACTTCACTATCTAAGGCATCCAAGCTATAGTACTCCTTCAGTGCTAGCATAGAAAACCTTTAGAGAGCTGGCGACAATATAGCATTGCAGAATTCTATATTTTCATAGAGGTTCTGAACAGCCATACTAAAATTGCAAGATTGTGGTGTTATGGCCTGCTTTCCTCATATAATACTATTGCCTACTGTAAATATTATTATGGCCCCCTCCCCAAGGAAGCTCAAGTACCCATTCATACGCAGGAACACATGTCACCATTGCAATACACAACTCATTGACTGATTTCCAAAGTCGAGATATAAGACCAGCATCTATTAAGGAAGACCTAGCATTCAACTACCCTTGTTTTTATGATAGGAGTACAAATGTTTGTACTCAAACCTGACGGCAGTATCCCATTGAAAACTCAGCATCAACTAAGAAGGACCCAAACAAGGCTTATGCTTGGTAGGGACATTAGTAAGTTTGAACATTTGTCGTTAAGGCATATTCTAGTGACCTCTGGGCGTCTCTAGCAATAATTAGACAGTAACGCATGAGAACTGGAAAATCCCACTCCCCAAGATCCATGAGAAAGAAAGAAAGAAAGAAAGAAAGAACGAAAGATATATTAACATCTTTTAAGAGGCCAAAATGGCCTATAAGACTGAACAAGAGATTACATCTTAAGTGTGTTGTCTTGTCTTTGAGAACAACAAATCAAAATAAAATAAATATTACTCCGTAAATATCGAAGTAAATAAGATAAAAAGAGACAAGGGAAACTGGTTTTCGGCACATCTTCATCATGAGAGAGAGCCCTATTAAGTCTCTTCATCATCTTTTCTTCTTGCCCATCCCAAACTTGAGATGTCCACATATTCCAAGACAGCAACTAGTTCCCTCCTTAAGTTCTTCCTTGATAATTGATGTGATCTCTTTTTTATTTCGAAATATGTACATCTTCCTCAATTAATATCTGGATTGTATGATTAGGATTACGATAGAAAAATCAAATCAAATGAAACATTATAAAAGAAATGCTAAAGGTTATTATTTCTAGCTGGGTGAGTAATATGAATCAATACTTGGCAAAAGTTACACCATGTAAAGTACAAAAAAAAAGAAATGTATGATAGCGAGAAAGAAGTACACTGTATTAAAGGAGAAAGAAGTAAGAAAGATACATTTATATCCTATAAAACCAAACGAGAGAGTACATCTTAAAATGTTATCTCGTCTTTAATAACAGAACCAAACATAGGTTACTAAAGCATCTAGTTATCAAAGCACTTGTGTCTAAAGTTAGATGCATGGAAACTTTGACCTGCAAAATTTCCAATATGAACTGGTTAAATATGGAGAGAACTCCTAAATAGAGAAGGGCCTTCAGTGCTGGGTGATAATGGCCTTTACTTGTCAATGACAAGGGTAGAAGACCATTCCTGATAGCTGTAGTCTACATTACTGTTGCCCAATCTATTATGAACTCTTCGAGTGTTCTCGTCGAGAACCCAGTTGTGTTGCTCTTGATTGACTTGTAGCACAAAGAGTGACAAAGTTAAAGAAACTCATAATGGATCTTTGTTAATGAGTTTTCGTGACTGTATTGTTGTCCAACAAGTTCTCTCTATGGCTTTTGAACTGAATCCTGTTCTCAACTAATGAAACATGATGGCGTGCAAATCTACGGAAGGACATTATGTTTGTCTTTGTACTGTTTTTGTAAATAAGAGGGAGATAGCAATGCCTCTTCAAACAAGACATTGGCCTATTACACAAGGAAATGGAGTTTGACGACCAAATAGTGACTTACCAAGGAGGGCAGCACCCATAATAAGAGGAGTTTTTGCTGCTTAGTGGATTTCCAAAAAGAATTTCACACTGCCGCCTGCTTGGCTTATGCAACGGTGAGTGTCCCATCTAGATATGCAATGGCACTTGGAATAAAGAGAATTCCTATAGTTCCCTCTGCTCCTAATCTACTGCTTATGTATCGGAACAGTAACATCTAAATTTACGGCTTGTATATCAGAAAATGTTAACTGTAAGGCACTTGGGATGAAAAAGGGTCCAATAGCTGCTATCTAAATGTTAAACATCCAGACCGTAGTCTCAACATTAATGCATAAATTCGCAATCTTGAATAAGCCAGAAACTGTAGAGGCACTTGGAACAAAGGAAGGTCCTATACCTCCCTCCAACTCCAAATGTAATGCAAATATCAGAAAATATTAAAAATCTAACTTTATTCATTCCAATATGTTACCTTCCCAAACCGGCAATAATATCTGGCAAAACATCCAACCTTGCTGGGAAAGGTGCCAGTAAATAGCAGGTTTGCAACACTGTTACCACATTCTCAACAAACACTGGGTCTGAAATGAACTTACTACTTGTTAGAGTACTTGGATGATCTGCAAGGGAATGAGAGAAGCTTTTCGACAAATGGTTAGTTTCAAAATCTTGTTTTGTGGAGTACTGATTCAACGATTTTAAATATTGAGCCTCGGTGTTTTGTATACTCGGCCCTTCCTCCAATTCCACAGCTGCACCATGCCCATTGACTGATAAAGATGTAGAATGCATAGATTCCTTTCCGTGTGAAGTTGTTGTGAAGTCCACAATTAGATACGTTACTATCTGTCGGAGAAACACAGGCCAAGCTGCTGCATGATCATCCAAAGGCATAAGAAGAGGCAGAACCTCGAGTACAGTACGTTGCACCAATGGAATACCTTCCTGCAGATGGCATGATTGAGAAAATAATAAAAAATATTGATATCTTAAAGGATTTGAGGAGAAAAAAACCTGCAATGTAGAAGTGCCATCACTGACGTTAAACGGGGATCTAGCCAAGGCATCCACAAGAGAAAGCATTCTGATGTAAGTGTCTAGTGTAAATATAGAAGAAGCTTGTTTGTAAAGATCAGCTGCACAGTCATGACAGAAACATTAACAAGGGCACATAAAGCATAACAATACCACTACATCTTTGAGATAATAAAGAACATCCCACCAATATTGTGTAGAAGCTCTTGTCGAGCTTTACAAGTGACTCTGCTCTGAGAGCTAGCAGACCCAATTATCGCTGCTTCATATGCAGCAAATGCTGCTTCAAAGTAATCTGGTGGTATAATACCCTGTGAAAAATCCCCCAAAACGTGAAAAAATATTTACAACTTTAGAACCTGATATCTGCATACCCTTTCATAGTATTAAAAAGTGATAGAACTGTATTGAAAATAGGCAAATTTCTCATATTTTACATTGTAGTTTCCAGGAACGGATAACATGTGAATTTTAGCAGTAGGATACATGCAATAATTTGAGCAGTAGTTGCCATTATCATATAAAATAAGGGTGAAAACATTTGTCAGGTGAAATAGAAAATAAGAATGAAAACATTTGTCAGGTTCACCTTCACTGCATGAGTTGTAAGCACTATATGAAGAGTGGTAATTGCAGCAAATCCCACTTCTTTACTACTATTCAAGATACTTTCAGTTATAAACTCAAACAATGAGTCCCAACCTGCAAAAGTAAGACATATATGTAAATTGAAATATTCAATTATACCTGAGACAACTCCATTTGACTAAGACATATACCCTTTTTAAAGTTTTTCAGATTTTGAAGAAGCACAAAAAGATGCTTCAACAACCGACGAATTCCATTCAGTACGAATACCAAAGTTTCATCCCACTGCTTCTGGGCAGTATTTCGGCTGCACCAACAAACAACAAATGTAACCAGAACATAAACATTAGAACCCTATTGATCTCTGAAGTATGCCAAATAAAAGGATCATATTTTACCTATGGTGGACAAGCATATGTACAGGTTTGCCTCCTTCTGTTCCCAGTTCACGGCCCT